>NC_060157.1:14588930-14616913 GCF_021292245.1 Micropterus dolomieu
GCATATACTATGTATGGGTGTGTGTGTGCGTGCATATACTGTGTGTGGTGTGCGTGTGTGTGCGTGCATATACTATGTATGGGTGTGTGTGTGCGTGCATATACTGTGTATGTGTGTGTGTGTGTGCGTGTGTGTGCGTGCATATACTATGTATGGGTGTGTGTGTGTGCGTGCATATACTGTGTGTGTGTGTGTGTGTGTGTGCGTGTGTGTGCGTGTGTGTGTGTGCATATACTATGTATGGGTGTGTGTGTGTGCGTGCATATACTGTGTGTGTGTGTGTGTGTGTGTGTGTGTGTGTGTGTGTGCGTGTGTGTGTGTGCATATACTATGTATGGGTGTGTGAGTGAGTGTGTATTTTTGTGAAGGATTTCACTCTTTTACAGCTTGTACAGTAAATGCAAACTCTGACTGATCACACTAGTGGACAAAACACGTCTGTTTTTTAGTGAGATATTTAAAAATTCACAGCTGTTGGTGCACCACAGGCTTTTCTTTTTTTCTTCATGTTGAATTATTGTCTGTGTTTTGGCAGCAAAGCAAGTGATTTGATTTGACAGTCATTCCTTTCACTTATTGCAACCACTTGCTACAACCCTCTAGTCACTGACTGTGCCAATACACAATACTGTGTTACAATAATGTACCTGTCACGGTTTTATTGTGCAGAAGCTTATATTGGGCCGTGCATGGGTAATTGACATTACATCTTCATCTGCAAGAGCAAATTATTTAAACAAAATTGAGAAACTGTGGTTATTAATTGGTATGCTTGTCAAGTGATGCTGTATATAGTGTATTTGTTCTGTGTAACACACTCCTAACATAATTGAATAAGTCACAAAGTAAAAGAGCAAACATGAAAATGCACAACATAATCCAAGACCCATGAACCCGTCAATATGAAATAGGTGCATCACATGCCACAAGTCCTTACTGATCAGATTAGAGACATATCAGGGGGCTTTTCAACGATGGATTGGCCCAAGATCAAGGGGGAAAGGTCAGTGAGTTGGTAGAGGTTAGGGGTTATGGGCTGCTGTTGTAAGTTTGTGTTGAGTGTCCAGTGGAGGTCAAGAATGGAGCCAGTCTCCTGCTAAGGGTCACAGAGACTGGGCAGTAAATTCCCAAGCTCCTCACCAACACATATGTATTTAACTTGTTGCTTTCACTAACCTTTCTGACAAAACGTTTGTGATTTTTATGGGGTTTTTTTACACACAGCGAATGTGGAGCTAAACCATTTAATAGGCTAATGCACTGTACAATGTTATCGATGCACCAAATTATGTTGTCCACATTGATGACTCCAAGCAAATAGTTTTTGAAAACCATCAAAATCATATTTTTAAAGGTATTGTTTGACATTTGGGGAAATACGCCTTTTACTAAGGCAGCGCCGTTTGTCATCGTAACTTGGTTTTGGCCATATCCATCCAAACTCCTCTTCTGAGGTAATTTTTATAGCGGTATTGTGTCTAAAACCTTTCAGTCCTCTCAGTCCTGCTGTTGATACAGCATGTCTGAGACCTCAATTTGCCTCTTTTGTCAAGCCGCAACATTTAACCCTTGAAAGTCTAGGTCTTATGGAAAATAGTGTTTGTTAAAGGCAGCTAAAAAACATGACTGTCCTAATCTAAACATATCACACCACATACTGTTGAGAAAGGCTCTATTCCAAGTCTGAATTTTTAGTTATTAGAGATGTTACAAATGTCAATTGGATTTCTTATTTAAGGAAGAGCTGGAACAACTGGTTTCACTACGGCTCTTTATAAATATTATGTAAGGCCCATCATTATCTAAAATCTTTTGTGTATTTTTATTGTAGTTTAATAGTTCTAGTTCCCTAGTTTCAAGATACCTATCATTATTTAGCAGCACCCTGGTATTGTGATTAACCTGATACTTTTCACAGTGTTGCTTTGGTTTGGTTTGTATCACGCTCCTGTGCAACACATTGCTGGTGATTTAATTCCAAAGCATAAACAGTACAGTGAGCCTAACAAATCTAACAATTCTGTCTGAATACCCTTTTATTTCAAAAACAGAGACCTATTCTTGCTCAAAGAAGATTATGCGCTTTGGGAAATGCCTGAGGATAAGTTACTGGTGTGTTTCTTCGCTACCTGTGTTTGAGCCACTTTCTGTACTCCAACAGAAAAATACAACACCACAAAACAACATAAAGAATACATGACTGTCCAATAAAACAACTTATGAAGTTATACAATTTCAACAACTAAAAATTATCTATAATTAATTGAAACTAACAACAGAAAATTGTTTCCATTGCTGTTTTATTGCTGTAATGAGGAGTACAGGCTGATAGATATTTAAAGCATATGTAAAAGTTATGGTCTGCCTTTAACCTATAATAGCCAGAGCTAGCAGTGGAGGACAGTGTGATCCCCTTGGTCCTACAGCTTGTAGTATCCCGTCTTTCCTTTAACCCTAATCAGTAGCCACAAGAGCACCGTCAATCAACCCTGCCCCATGGGGCCTTCAAGACCTGCCAGTTGACTAGAAATAGGTTTCATTAAGAGCATATATGGAAAGAGATGGGCCCTAGAGGAGAGTTGTTAGACCATAGACATGGTTGTTAAAAGTCCTATTAAAGATTGCATGGTTTTCTATCTGGCCCGCTCTGGTCATAAATCTGTCAGAGCCTGGGTTCAAACAGTCAGGAACCCCACAGGTGAGAGAGCAGTTAGTAATGAGGAAGGTGAGCTCTTTAGTGGCACAGCGTCAAAACAATGGAGGCAATGGAGGGAAAAGTAGCAGGTTAGAGGGCCCATAGATGTCAGAGTCATGATGAGGCAACACAGAGGGAGGGAAAAACACAATATTAGAAACAGAGGCAAGAGCAGGACTGGTATGCCAAGATAAGTAAACAGAGATTACCTGCAGTTAGCAGATTTTGCAGGAGAAAAAAAAAAGGAAAGGAAGGTTATGGGAAAAGGGGGGATTGAAAGGTGAGTTGTTTTGGGCCCAGCAGAGGGTGGAGGACCAGCAGCAATAATATTTGCCGAAAACGCTCCACATGAGAATCTGAGATGGGAATTCTGCTTTCCCCCTGGGAGGCTGTGAAGCGATTTAGGAACTGTAATGCTATACTGGAAATATTTACAGTGGGACCAGACTAGCAGTCAAAAAATGACACGCTATAATGACAGCAAAAAAGACAATATTTTTACATTAAAAGGGCAATGTGGGTTAGGAGAGAGAGGAAAGTGAGGCGAGGGAAACAGTCATGGCAAGAGGAGGTGAAGATTGTTTTGGTGTTGATTGGGGAGTAAGGTCAGGTGAGGGTGGGAGGTGCACAAGAGTTTAATACACAGATGAATTTGAATCAGTGTTGAGTCATTTGGGGTTGGGAGGTTCAACTGGAGACATTTACTGTTGTATATATTTTGTGGGAGGTTCATGCTGGTTAAAGTAGGGTTCAACTTGTAGATTTCTTATTCACAAGAGAAACATTGCTCTTTATTATATTAATAAATAGAAATACCTCAAACACAGCTGTAGATAATATGCAGGAAGCCAATTTGCCTTTTTGGCTCAAAAACGCCTCGGTGTAGAGCTGTACTGTGAAAGATTCAAACAGGCAATGAGTAACATTTGACTGAGACCTGGGTCAATTAGTAGGAGAATTCTTCAAGGCCTAATTGTGTTCTAAACTGCATACCAGACGAGTGGAATGTAATCACACACATTAGATAAGGTTGGTAAGTTCAGACAAAGAGAGCATACTAATCAGCTGCAGTTAGACATTTTTAGCAATGCTGGCGGCGTGGCTCTGTGGATGGCAATGTCAGTAGATCTGTTGGTCAGTCCACTTTGGTCTGGACATAAATATCTCGCAAACTACTGGATGGATTTCCATGAGTCTGGTTTGAAAACCACTCATTTCTCCATGATCAATTAGTCAGATCAAGATTATGTTTTTGCTATTACTGTTAATTATAATTATTTATTAACTAGATGTTGCCCAATGCTTGTTGTTTTTAAATGTGAGTCACAAATACATTTGACTTGACCTTAGTGACTTTTACTGTCTGGCACTTACTGGGTTATCTAGTGTGGCCAAGCCTTCCCATCTGTCACCAGCGAGTGCTAAAACAAACATCAGAATGTATTTGTACTTGTTTTAAAGTCTCCTTGTGCCACATTGGTTGAGAGATGAGGTGTGAAAATAGCTGAGAGAAGGCATTTCTCACACATGACCAATAACCCATCATTGGTTTGTATTTCTGGTGATAAAGCTCGAGTAATCCTCATCCTGCAGAGCTGTGTGGTCTCTGTGGATGTGAGATAAAAGGGCCAAGAGCTTCATTGTGCGAGTATAATATGTGCACACGTGTGTGTGAGAGTGTGCAGCTCACACACACTATCACTATCTCTCAAGTTGAAACTCACCATTCGTCCTATAAAGATCTGTTTTTACACAGCAGAGAGGGTGACCTGCAGTTGCCCTGACCGACACTGTGGTGCAGAGGGACAGGATTTATCTCAGCAGTTGACTTTGATTCTCACAAAGCCAGAACCCCTCTGTCTGTAAGACGCTGAGGATAAAATATCACTCACAGACCCAAATGACATTGACAGATCTGTGAAAACAGGCAAAGAGCAGACTGAGGAAGAAACAGAGACCAAGAGAAAGTTGGGGGGTTCTTTTCATCCCATCTACATCTGGATTCCTGCACTTTTCAGGCATTGTGTGTGAGTTTGAAGGTCATTGGCTCCCCCCAGATGTGCAATTGACAAACAAATTGTTGAACATGGTCACTTTTCACCCCACTGATCAGCTCTGTGCGTAATGTAAGAAGGGTCACACACTTACAGAACTGTATACACAGACATACTCATGCACTGACTCTGCTCTCCATCAGCTGTCCAAAATCCTTGTACGCCTACAGTACCTTTTCCGAAATCTCACATACACAAAAAAGCTAATCCATAAAGCTCCTTGTTGCAGTTGAAAATGCCACTTATTGGGAGGAAACCTTACTCCTTGAACACTATTAAGGGTTTTCCTATATAATACTTACTACTATATAATAATACTATATATAATACTCTACAATTCCTCTCACTATAATTCTCGCATTCAGTGGATGAAAGTATCGTCAGTTTTTCTTAAATTTAAGAATCTCTACTGCCATCAACATGTGAATATGATCTTGTACAAATATATTTGTGCCAGACTTCTCACATGTTAGAAAACTAAGATTTATTTTGGCGCCAAAGGCTCTGTGTATTCTGTTAGCAGCAGATGAGAGTAGAGGGAGAGACCAGTGTTAACACCGCTCAGGGATCGTAAAGAAAAGAGCCTGCAGGTGGGGTGGTGGTGAAAAAAAGAAGTAGCATGAAAGCAAATTATTAGCAGAATTGTAACAGCAGCATCAGCAGACTGAGCAGGGAAACAGAACCACTCCACTTCCCATTTATATAAGTACGCGGATGATATGGCTTGGGTTGGTTTAATGCATGAAGGAGAGAGGGGTGGGGAGAGAGCATATTTTAATCTCATTGGCAAATTAATTAGCTGGTGTTCAAACAGTGCTCTAGTCATAAATACCTGTAAAACTAAGGAGTTGGTGATCTGCAGTAATAACATCCCACTTAGCCTAAAAACAGTAAACAATAATGACCGTCCTGTTGACATTATGGACTTTAAATACTTAGGCACCCTACTTGATAGTAGATTGAGTTTTACAGCAAACTCTGACTATATCTATAAAAAGGTTATGCAACATATGTATTTGTTGATACTGAGTGGTATATATGAGCTCTACTGCAGGCAAAAAGCACAACTAATTGTGGGGGATCCTTCACATCCCCTGTTTGCTGAATTTGACAAGCTCCCCTCAGGAAGGCGTTACAGGCTACCCAGGGCAACAAAAAACTTTTAAAAAATTCTTTTATCCCTTGTGCAGTTGCTTTGATGAATTCATAAGAGATAACCGGTCTACTTGAAGCTCCTATTGGTTTCTGTGTTGGTCGTATGTGTCCTGTGACGTGCATTTGATGTTTTTAATGTTTTTAACAAACCTGGTGAAGCCAAAGACAAGTTTCTAGAAATGGATAATAAAGATTTATCTTATCTTATCTTACAAGAGTTTGTCAGGAGTTTTAATGAGAGGGAAAATGTCCATGACATTATGATGCAGCACCACTTGCATTGTGAAATTAAGCTTACTGTCTTCATTTCATACACCTAAGTACCATCTGATACAAAAACAATGTTTCCAGCCAGATTTTTACATACAAAAAAATAATAATCTGCAGCAACCAGTAAATTCTCCCATTTAGAACTCCCATCGCACCACCTCAGTTCAGGTCATAACCACCACTTCCTTAACAACGCATGACCTGGCAGCAGGTTGTCAGGCTGGTATGAAAGGAGCTCTGTCATTCTCACTCCTGCCCCTTTCCTTCCACCGCTATTAACATTATGTCAACACAGTGAGAGTGGTGACACACACACAGACACAAACCCACATAAACGCTGTCAACACACTCAACGATTTGAAGAAAGCTGCCGGAGTGCAGTGGTTTCTCACAGATTCGAAGTTAGCCCTCTGAAGCTGTTAACTTGGCATGTGGACCCTCCTCGGCCCCTGTGTCCCTCCCTGCTCTTCCAAACACTTCTATTTGTCCTGAAACAGCTGTGGAGTGACGTTAAATACAGCATGTGTTGCTAAATGCTCCCCACTGAATGTAAGAAATGCTTCACATGTGAGCCTAAAGAGCGCAGATCATCATTTCCTGTGTTGCATGGGGGCCAGGGTAACATTTAGCAGTTGCTGTAGCTGCACTGGCAATGAAGCGAGAGAAAGTGAGAGAAGGTCCAGCTCCAGGATGATGCAACAACTATTCAAAGTAGTAATAGTGCACTTATTATTTCTGGACACATCTGAGCACGACTGGGACTGAAAATGGTCTTGGTGATATTTCTTGTTTTGTGTCTGCATGAAGAAATTCAGCTCAGTGTTAAAAACTGTAAATAAATGAATTTGCCAATAAAAGTTACTGATTTATCATTTTTAACTAGAAGGAAACAAAAGACAATCCATCCAGACAAAACTCAGCAAACATCCTGTGCCATCATACTGACAATGCCAGAGGCATCCATAAATTTGTGGCTTCTTAGATTAAACCGGGAAACATCACTTACAATTTATCTATATGAAATATAAAACCCTGTGGAAACCCATTTGAACCTTGTAAGACCTGGTTATGGGTTGCAAATCAAAAAAGCAATTTGAAATGAAAGTGTTTTTTATAAAACCAGTGTTACAAAAAACACTTCACAACAGAATAGAGGACAGACAAAATAATTAAAGTAAACAGTAGCCTACAGTAAAGCTTTCAAACTGGAGGCTTCATATTTGAATTACTTATTTGTGAGGAATTAATAATTTCATCACCCAGCTGCAGAGCTTAAAAGGGGAATATCACTGAATGAGATGAGAAGTGTTGTTTGAGCAAGTATTTGTTTGTTTAAAGTTCCAGTGATAAACAAAATTTTTTATTTTGTTCCATTGCTGATACAACCTTACATGTTTGGTATGACAAGTATCCTCCAGTGGCTGATGTTTGCTTAATGTATATGCTGTGTAACTAATATTACTGAGAGATGGACCGATGTGATGACTTTTCTTTACTTGTGCTACTGTTACATGACATTTTAGAATTTACCTTTATCACTGTCACTTGTGCACACAGTAGTTGCTGTTAGCTATGTAGTCTGACTTTAATATACAATGGTGCAGCGCAAACGATTCTAATGTCCCTCTACTGTCTCCACAGAAACCACTGTGCGTACGTTGTCCAGAAGAACATCTCATGCACAATGCAGGATGGAGTGGCTACCTATGTGAAGGCTGAGTACACCACCAAGTGCATCTGGGGTCAGAAGTGTCCGGTTGTCATGTAAGTTTTTTTTTTCAAACAGAACAACAAAATGGAATAAAAGAAACAGCCAATGTTGCACCTCAAACCTTGACAGCACCTTCTGAGTCATAAGGAGGTTGGTTGTATAGTTTAAAATATGTAAGTATAACTTCATATTGAGTAAACTGCAGCATGTGGAACAAGGTAGAATATACTCTATATGTCAATGCTGCCCTCTAGTGTTCACATGATGTACTGTCCATATAATAAAGTACAAATAAAGAAAATAAAGTATAAATAATGTCCTCGGCTGCGTGCACATATCATGTTTTTGTTGTCAAGAGTTCCTCTACAGAGAGATCGCACTTGGGGGTATTGGTGTTAATTCAGTTTTGGAAAATGAAATATTTTGATTTTTTCTTCAACTGAATAATGTAACTTCAAAGGACACCAGCTACTATGAGCACCATTTTTTCTCTGTACATTAAAAATGCTGAAGAGCTTCAGCTTCTTCTCATTTATTATTATTCTGGGTTGGATGTAGTCTTGCTTGATACATATACCACCTATGTGGTGCATATATTTGGAGACATGCTTATGAAGCATGATTATTTTTAATGTGCCTTTCAAAAGCCCCCACACAGGGGTAATTTAAGGAGGGAGAGATTTTCTCTTCCAAAAAAAGACAGATGAATGACTCTGTGTGTGTGTGTGTGTGTGTGTGTGTGTGTGTGCGTGTGCGTGTGTGCGTGTGCGTGTGTACGCGTCATGTTTTTATATCCCGGTGGAGATTTTAACCTGAATGCACATTAAACCATGGGGGCATGTGTCTCTGTGGGGACAACAATTAAGGTCCCTATGAGTAGAGACTGCTTTTTGAGGTATAAGGTTACAATTAGTTTAAGATTAGAGGTACTAATCTATATTCATGAATCCACGGTTTGGAATGGAGAGCCAAAGTCAAGGCATGGGCCAACACATGTGCACCCACATGATGGAGACAGAATATTTGAATATATTTGTTGTTGTCCGACAGCTGTATTAAAGTTTAAAGGGTTGTGTGTGCGTGTATGTGCATGCATGTGATGGAGAAAGAGATCCGCAATCAAAAGGAAATTAAGCTTCAACAAAATAACAGTGAAGTTGGGTGCTGACCCTGGTTCAATCCTTTGATGCCACATCGTTTACATTACACCTAATCTCCTAATCTCCCTCTAAACTGTGTTTAATCCCATAGAGAACTTCATCCCTTTATCTCTGCTCTGCACCTCTCATACTCTGCCCTGGCTCTGTGCTCTTAATTAGCACAAACAAATGCAGCACTTCTGATAGAATTTTTGATATGACAAGTTTTATGACAATTGTAACATACTCAGAACCTCTGATAGTAAACAAGTTTTCTGTCATGTTTCCTTTAGGTACAGGACATTCTACAAGCCAAAGTACAAGGTGGGTTTTAAGACAGTCACAGAGCTGGAGTGGAGATGTTGTCCCGGTTACTCTGGAGAAAACTGCTATGATGGACCCACATCGCTGCCTGACGTCATGATGCCACCTTTCAAGGGTACGGGTGGGCCCAATCGCCCAGGCATGAAGGGGTTCCCCCATGGTCCTAGACCTCCTGTGGACAAGAAGCCTGGAGGTGGCCAATTGGAGCCAGATAAACCCTTCCCCAGTGTGCCTGACCATAGACCAATACCCACAGGACAGCTTCCTGCTGGGAATGGAAAACCAAACTATGGTGAGAACAAATGGCAACCAATTTGTTGTATAATCCTGGGCTTTAAACTTGCACAACTATTGTTTGTGTTGGATGTGCATGCACATCTCAGTAAGCATATATTTTCTCTTTCTCCTTTTTAAATGTCCTCAAATGCTGCATCATTCCATCTTCAGTGCTGGTAGACTTTCTCACAAAAAAAACAATAACTTCCTTTCTCCTTTGTGTTTGATTCTTGGAAACACAGGTAACAAATTTGGGATTTCAGGAGTGACTGGTGAACGTTTGGACCACATGGAGGAGGACCTGCGTCGCCTCACCCAGGGTCTAGACACTCTGAACGGGGTGGTGGCTGGCCTCGAGCAGCGATTGCGCACATCTCTCCGGGAAGACACCAACAAAATCCTGGTGTCCCTGCTCCCCAACGCTCCCCGTGTGCCCGACTCTACAGTGGGATTTGGGGTGATCCCAGATGGGACTCCAGATGGACTGGAAGGAGGAGAAAGCTTCACTGGTTTTGGAGACTTAGCAGGGAGGGTAACAGAAGTGAGGGATGACCTGCGAGCCAAAACACACATCTTAGAGGAGATTCAGGTACAGTCCCACAATGCGTGCACATAGTCGATACAATATCTGCACAGACTGATCAGGCTTCAGTTCCCCTTCTCCTTTCTTTATTGAATGCAAAAAAAAATTCTCTGTCCTTAGGGGATGGTCCTGGGTCATGATGGCCAGCTGAAGAGGCTATTGGAAGGAGCTAGAGGCACGCCCATCCTTGGCCCAAGCTCCGCTGCTCGTCTGGACGAGATCATAGACGGCAAGCTGGCTGACATGAGGGCTGAGATCCTGGATGGATTTGAGCGCCGTCTGACCAGTCTAGAGAGCCACTGTGACACGAAGATTGGGGAGGTGCAGAGGAAGTGCCACAGGGACCACATGGATGGCCAGGAGCAGATGCAGCAGTCTCTTGATGGAAGAGAGACTGGGCTGCGGGAGGAGTTGGGTTCTTTGCAGGCTCAGATCCAGGGTCTAACTCTCACTGAGAGCTGCTGTGGACAGGTATGCCATGGATGTGATTATAATATTATAAGCATGCAGTAAACACATCAAGTGAACAGTCCTTAAATAACTTGTTTTGATGGATGGAAATTTCTTCAGGAACAACGTGACACCACCAAACTTTAGAGAGAAGGTTTAAAGGAATAGTTTGACATTTTGCACAGTATGCTTATTTGCTTTCTTGCCGAGAGTTAGATGAAAAGACTGATACCACTCTCTATGTCTACATGAAGCGCCAGCCTGGAGATGTTTAGCTTAGCTTAGCATAAAGGCCAGAAACAGGGAGAAACAGCTAGCCTGGCTCTATCCAAAGGTAACAAGATCCACCTACAAGCACCTCTAAAGCTAATTAATAAACAAATTATATCTCCTTTATTTAATCCATACAAAACCTGAAGCATTGCATTGTAAGCTAAGCTAGGTTAACCAGTCACCTGGCTGTAGCTTCATACGAGAGTGGTGTCAACCTTCTCATCTATGTCTCTGTGAGAAAGCGAATAAGTCATATTTCCCAAAATGTGAAACTAATCCATTTATTAAAAACATTTCCTACATGCCTACATTTCAGACTATGCTACAGAGAGAGCAACATATCTACATTGTAATCATGTATGACTGGACATTTGATCACTAATGAACTACTAATTTATTGATTATTGCAGGTGAACAGTCTGTCCCAGCGTGTGCTTCTGCTGGAGGAGTCAGTTAAAGGTTTGACAGAATCTCAGAGACAGCTCCATACCGCCATCACTGATCACAGCATACACGTGGAGACACTGATCGAGACCCGCCTAGTGGACATAGAGGGTCGCCTCAATGCCACAGAGGGAGGACCTGATGGAGTAGCAGGGCTCCCTGGTGGTCTGGATGGCTTCAAGACTATGCTGGAGGACAAGCTGAAGACCCTGGAAGAGAGAGTTTTTGTGGCCGTTGAGGAGCTGAGTAATGCCACTGCGCCGGCGCTCCTGGAGGGTCAGGTGGTCCCAGCACTGGAGACAGAGATTGAGTCTGTGAGGAGGAGAGTGGAGGGAGACCTGGATGGCATTCAGAAACAATTAATAGATCTGGAGCTTCTCTGCACCTCCTCCTGTTCACCTTCCACTCCGCCAGCAGGGGGTGTCAGTCTCACTGAAGTAGAGGAAGATTGTGAGGGGATGGAGAAGAAGATGACTGACCGCCTGAACTCCCATTCTAACCAGCTGGACCGCCTAAACACCACCCTACAGAACCTGCTCTTCCGTGTCGCTCAGGAGGACACAGAGGGAGTCGTCCAGGGAGAGATCACCCTGCTGAAGGTCAACATCAACTCTGTGAACCGCACTCTGAAGGGCCTAAAGGACTCTATTAGCTTCATTGCAAGTGAAGTGGGCCACGCTAACACCACCTGGGAGCAGAGAGAGCACCAGCTAGTCAACCAGGTGCAAGGAATCACCAAACTAGTGGGCCACCAGGCCTCTCTCCTGGGGGCCGGGGAGAGGCGGCTGGCTCAGCTGAAGGGAGAGCTAGTGGCCTTGAAGAGACAGCTGTCTGGGGAGCTGCAGGGATGCCGGAGCACAGCGATAGAAGTACAGAAGGAGGTGAAGAACGTTGATAGCAGGGTGAGCCAGGTAGAGGGCCAGTGCAGCAGCCTGGGGGAACTGGCAGAGCACCTGGAGAGGATCAGGGCAGAGCTCGAGAGACACTCAGATTCCTACCTGGCCCGGGTGAATGGCACTCTTGGCGTCCATTCAGAGCAGCTAGCAGAGCTGAAAGGGGAGGTCAAAGACTGCGTTGCCAAGGAAGTAGCCAACCAAAAAGGAGACCAGTAGCACCTGAGCTACAGAATTTTAAAAGAGACTTATGTGTGCTTCTCATTAGCTCAAGTGACTTCCTCTGCTTCTCTCCTCTCTTTTTCTAATCCCATCGGCACAGATGCAAATTAACTGAACTGATGAAAGTAATTTCCCATAAGCTCCCCAACATAGTGCCTCCAGATGTCCTGGGTATTTAGTTTAGTAAAGAGGGGAGAGAAGACACAGAATACAAAGACTCACCTATGGTTGTATAGCTGGGCAATGTTTTCCCTTGAGATGTTATTCTATAGGGCATTTGTTCGTTTTTTTCCTCTGCTCGTGATTGCTACATTTTCACATTTTACTTTTTTTTAACTTATATGAAGTGACTGCATTGTTATGATGTTAAACTGTTTGTATTAGCAAAATGACAATAACAAATCCTGGTGGATGATATGGGACTAATACGCTGCTACGGGTTTCCACTGACAAGCACACTTGACATCCTTTGTGTGGACACTTGTCTGGTCTTTATGAAAAAAAACTGAATGTCATCTTGGTGCTATTTACATTTTTGTAAACTTCTGTTTTACACATGTTTAGTGCTTCTGCTCTGACTGTTGATGTTTGTTTCTTACTGCATTGCTCCAAGTTGCAGAGAAGTTCCAAAAGTCATCATTGGAGGACAGTGACAACATGGCATGGAAGATTGAAGAACTAAAATCTTGGCATTGTTTTGTAGAATGTTTTAAAATTTCTTGTTCACTAGAACTTAATTTATCCCTGTAAGTGGAATTATATGCAGCAGCTAGACTAGTTGATATGGGGTTTATTATGGAGTTAGTCATTTATTTATTATGTCAACAAAAACATGTAATAACAAAACTATGTGCAAATGGCAACAAATCAAAACACACAAATAATTAAACCATACAAAAGCACAAAATGTTGTGTATGAAAACATGAATTTTGTGGTTTTGCACCAAATTCTCTGACACATCAGATTCTGTGGCCCAAGTTTAGCTACAGCACATTGCAACCATTCTTTTTTCATAATTTTTAGTGAGACCCAGAAGAAATAATGTTTTTAAATATCTATTTCATTTACATAATTTCAGTAATTGAGATGTAAGAAACATGTCACAAAGATTTTCTTTCTCAAAAATACATTTCATTTTATCACATGTCCTTGGTAGGGGTCAGCAGGTCTAATTTGACGCAAAAAAAAAAAAAATGCATTGTTAGCCATTAATTTGCTTTACATTTTACAGTTATCTTATATATACCAATACAAAACTAATTTAAAACACATTCATCATGGAAAATTTCATATTTTATTTTAAGAAACCTTTTTTTAACAAAAAAAAAAAAACATTTTGCTGTAATGGGTGAATATCTAAAAGATATGATTGTTTGCATCCCTTAGAAGCTGGTGGTGAGCCATTTTGAAAAGACAGAACATTTGCTATGTAGGCCACACCCCCATCTGTTTAACATCACTAGAAGGATGTACTCTATATAGTACATTAGGACTCAAACAAGTTAAGTGCACGGTGTTATCTTTAGCTGCTACTAAAGATGGTGCTTCTGTAGTATTTAGATAGGGTCCCAAATTTCGATTGCAGTAAAGAAACAAATTTGACCACATACTGTAGATACAGAGAGTGTCACAAATAATGGCCGTGATAGCAGAAACAGTGGTGTCTATGTCTGTCTGTTGAGCACTAGCACCCACCCTTTGGCCCCTTGGTCTATTTTTCATGCAGTTGTTTCTCTAGGGTCACATACAGTACATATTCAGTACACCATTCAGTACACCAAATGATAATAACCAAATAATTTGTGACCCTTTCTGAATACTTTGGAGGCACCATGTTTTCGTAACAGCTAACAAATTAAAGTACGTGATAAAGTATGTAAAAAATGTCCGCAGTGGGAAGTTGGAATTCCCAATGAATCTGACAGCATATCGAGGTCCTAAAGGCGGCAATTAAAATTCACTTGCCAATATGTGGGTCAGGTGGGTTGAATATGCTCCTCTATTTCCTTATAATTTGTTGATCACAAAAATAACTAAAATGTCTCTGTTTCATGTCCAGACTGTTTCTTCTCTATATCAACAGACTGTGGAACAAGCAAATAAAATAAAAGGTCAAATAAAATGTCAAGAATGACCAATAATACCTGAAAAAAACAACATTTTGGAGGAATGTAAACTCTTTGCTGGCCACCCTTAACAGTAAGTAATTCATGGTCAAAAACTACACCTACTTATGGAAAGCCGTTTTAACATTTATCTGACGCTTTTATCCAAAGCGACTTACAATTGCTATACATGTCAGATGTCGCACACCTCTGGAGCAACTAGGGGTTAAGTGCTGGACACAGTGGGAATTGAACCCAGGTCTCCCACACCAAAGGCAAGCATCTTATCTATGCGCCACCACCACCACTGTGCTATTTACAAGCTACTAGTTCTTATTTTTTTAGTTACTAGTACCTATTCCCGTTTCACTAATAACAATTGATTAGATACTGGTACTTTATTTTGAGTTCAATTCAATTCAAAGAACTTTATTTATCGGTTAGGAACTTCATTCTTGCTGAGCATCAGTGCATGTGCGGTTCCACAAACACAGCACAATATACCCCCCCCCCCACACACACACACACACACACACACACACACACACACTACATATAAGTAATAAACAGTTCTAAATAAATAAGTTAGTCAGTAAAGCTTGCAAAGTACAATAAATACATGATAAATAGGCAGTAAACATTAAACAGATTGAAGTTAAAAATAGATAAAGAAATAAAATAAATCACCAATCACACACGGACAAACACATAGATGAATAAGTTAATCAACCATTCATGTTTCTAATGGACGTGGGCACAAAACTTTTCATGGCTCTCTTAGTCCTGAATATGAGTGATCTGTTTCTCTGGCCTGAGGGTAGAAGACCGTAGTGGCTGTGTAGTGTCCGAGGCTATATGTGTTCCTATTATTTTAGTCCTCCTGTTGTAAATACTGATAAGTGGTTCCTGCACCTGTCCGATTATTTTACTGCTCATTGTTATGATTTTGTTTTGTGTGTTGCGATGGATGTCTGATAGTGATCCAAACCAGGCTGATTTATTGAAAGTTATTACAGATTCAAGGAAATATTTGTAAAAAGCTATCAGGACTGACTGGTGAACCTGAAGTCTGTGGAGCTTCCTCAAGAAAAAGAGGTGCTGCTGACACTTTAGTTATGGAATAGTTAGTAAATATTCCATTAGTTACTAGTGTAACCTTAGTTATTTTATACATTATAGATTTTGGATACTTAATTTCTGTTAATAATTTATGTTGCCTATGAAACTGTGCAGTATAAAGTGGTAGGATTTATTTTACAGTAGGAGTAATATAATATTATTTTGTTAAGTTTATTAGTACACAGTAATTGTGCAGAGTATTTTGGTTCCTACCATCATGTTTCCAGGGGGAGACAGAGAAGTGTGACAGAGTCGCAGGACTGTGAAAACGTGCTACGACGTGTGTGTAGTTATTGTCATGCATCTTGGTGTCGATTAAAGAAGATTATTGAGGAACTTGTAACTGCTTATTAGCCACAGGCCCGAAGATCAGGAGAACGCTACCAATCCAGAAAGTACTGTTACACTAGTAACTATTCCCGTTTTGCTAGTAACAATAGATTAGATACTAGTACTTAATTTTTGTCACTAGTGACTATTCTGTAAGTTACTAGTAACAATTTTTTTTACTTACTAGTCACAAATTGCACATTTTTTCCATTTAAATCAGTGGGCTCTGCAGTTCCGATATCACCTATTCATTGGTGACTTCTAACTATTCGAATAGTTACTTGTAACCATTTCCATTTTACTAGTGTCTACTGTGTAGATACTAGTGCTTATTTTTTAGTTACTAGTAACTATTCCATTCTTACTAGTAACGATGAAAATGTTACTATCAACAAGCCATTTTACTAGTCATTAATGAAGAGCTAGTAACCAAAGAGAATTTACTAGTAAGAATTCAGGTTACTAGTGGAATAAGTACCAGTAACTAATGAATAGGTACTAGTATCTAAAAAATAGATACTAGTAAAATGGAAATGGTTACTAGTAACTATTTCAGAAGTTACTAGTAACTAAAGAAAGAGTTAATAGTAAATAAAGGATTAGTTACTAGTAACTAAAAATTAAGTACTAGTATCTAATCAATTGTTACTAGTAAAACGGGAATAGTTAATAGTACCTAATGGAATAGTTACTAATAAATAAGTACTATTAGCTTTTTAAATAGCGACTCGTAAGTTTTAAGGAATAAAAGTTAAAATGGCTTGCCACACCTACTAAGGTTCCCATGTTGAAGTCCACATGACAGATGAGAAGCCATAGTATTAACCTGAAAATAATGAACTTCTGAACAGCTGCATCACATTTATTCTCTCTCAATAGCTGCAATCACAGATTAAGAACAGCAAACAGATTTTGAATTATGACTAAGCCTGTAAATTAGATTGCACTCTCTGCAGGTTTCACCAAATATTAGCACATAGTTTAAGACAGCAACATTTCTCACTGATTAACTGGCTGTCAACATGTAATGGGGACCAGAAATGTATCATTAATATATGCTGCACCACATACAGGCTGGAGGAATCTGATGCGTGACTGCACAGAGTAAGCAAGTTCTGCTAGAGAAATCAATTTTTGTTCCAACCCCTTGACTTTACTAAATTGATACATGAAGGTAACTGTGCTTGTTTGATAGAAAAGCCGTTGAAACAGCATGAGCGCATTTTTACTGAAGTTGCAAACCACACTAGTTCACATGATTGTGGTCAAATGACATGGTCATGTGATAAGGGGAGGTCATTAGGTGAAAGTGTGGAGGATATTACAGTGTTTGTAGAGCCAGAGGTTAGGTGAGACTCAATGATAATGAATGAAGCCGAGTGAAATGAGCTGTAAAAAATTAGTTGACCTTGCACCACTGACGCACTGTCAGCAGGTCTTCAGTACAGCATCAGCAAATAGTTTTAAAGACAACATCTCTTAGTAACCAGAACAGGATAAAGCAATCACAGCATAATGAAAACCAGAGGCAAAAATACTGGAGGGGCAATACAGAGTGGATGTTGAGGATGGAGGGCACAGGCAAAGACAAATATGAATATGCTGTATTGGGAAACATAACTGGCTGAGGGATGATAGTGAGAAGATCTTTTAGCATGAGTCAGGAGGAATAAAGCAGTATGTAATAAGAAACTTTAAAAAATGTACATGAAATGGCATTAGAGGGGGAAAATGAGCAGATACAATGCATGTGACAGTCAAAGAAAGGAGGAGACATGTGCCCGGGTCACTGAAAAGGGAATACTCAAGCTGAATGACTTGATTTGACAAGGGTGAGGCAGGCAGGAGAGCAAAGGATGGACGTTGAGTCAAGAGAGCACAGCAGTGTCAGTGAGGATGAGGAATGTTTGAGTCGGAAACAGATGTGTTTACAACCACCTCGTCCCTCAGTTCTCTCCCTTGTATCCTGACAGGAAAGCAAACTGGAGTCACAACAGGAGCTGGAGAGGATCCCCGCATGCACGGATACTCAATGCACAAGCATATACTAAAACACAAACAGTTAGAGCACACAGCAGGGCACACAGCCCAGGGCCTGACAGCAGCTGGGTGCTCTGTTGTCCCTTGGGAAGCAGCACTACACAAAGGATTGTTCCTGTTGGTTACCTGGAGACGACAAAGCAGAAGGGAAGCAGAAAGAACATGACGAGAGAAAATAGAACCAAAGAGAAGGGGGAGCAGCATGGCTGCGGCAATGCTGGCTAATGCTCATACCTGACTGAGACCATGACAAATGGTTATGTAATACCAAGTGATATTACAAATTCATGTGACATCCACACATGAGCTCTCTTTCTCTGAGACAGCACATACACACACACACACACACACACACACACACACACACACACACACACACACACACACACACACACACACAAGGCACTGTTGTTCTCTGTTACTCAAACATCTGATTTGATTAGATATGAGAGCATGGGCCCTTTAATGCATGATGTCAGCTCATATATCATATATAACATACACACAAAGCTAAAAATTGTGGAAAGCTGAAGGGCATGTCTCTCTAGTGCTGAGCCTGTATGTACAGGAGGCGCACACTCACACACACACACACACACGCAAAGACAGTAGAACAGAGGAAGTGTGGATGAAGAGTGTGACACCAATGAAAGCCACAAATGTAGTTATCCGTAGTAATTCCAGATTAAGACACTCTGTAGGGAGAGGTGCACTGAAATAGAGACACAAGTAGCATACAAAGGCAAAGGCGCCACAAATGACATCAAAGCCTTTGAGTGGCACAACACTCAAGGCAAGGGGGCGTGTGTGGATGAATTAATAACGGATGTGTATGTGTGTGCTGGCGTGTGTTATACACATGCCAAGACGACTCTTGAGATCTTAAGAGCTGCCCTCTATGTGTGCCTGACAGCTAAGTGACGTTTGTGTTAGCATACCAAAGCCTTGTGTTTCCCAGACTCCATTAAGATGTGGCTACTCCAGCAGGGCTCAGTGCCTCTGCCAAGCTTCTTACACACACTGCAACTACTGTTACCCAGCAGGCAAGAAGCAGGGGCATTTTCAGTGCAGACAACCTCAGGGTATTTTTGGACATTTTAAAATGCAATAGCCTACATTTTATTAATTACTGCCAGAGCCTTCTTTTTCCTTTATGTTATGCTGAGAAAAAAAAAATACTGTGAAGTACATTTACACTCCCATGTAGATATCTCATCCCTGCCACTTATCATTTCCTTTTCCGAGAGCATAATTAAATTATCAGCTGTCACTTCTGTTAAGTAGAGGAGATGCGCAGTTAATGTGCTAAATGCCACAGGGCCGGAGCTGCTCTGATTCAATGAATCTAAAGTGATCTCTTGTGAAAGCATCTCATTCTGCTCTCTGTTTTTCATTTATGGGTGACAAGCTGGTCAAGCCCAACAAGCATAATCATTGTCTCAGGCTCCGGATGTGTACATGTGATTGTGCGCACACACGCACAAACACACAAACACACAGCAGAGCACTCAGAGTGACAAGAGTGGAAATGGGGCTATTAAAAGAAGTGTACTAAAACAAAGGAATCTGGTCCCAAAATGCCTAGGATTCAGTTGTTAACTGTGGATCACGAGACAATCTTGTTTGGGCAAGAGCGTTTAAGGGGAGGCGATGCGGTCTATATCCTGAGCTTACAGTGTAGAGCCCTGCGGTGCTCATGTAGGCCTTTTGTCTTCAAACAAGGAAACTTACTTCAGGATTCTCACTGATATTTATATACTATATAGACTCATAGTTTGTGCTCTGCATTTTGTGTAGGTCATGAAGTAAATGTCGCTTTACAGGAAGCATGCTTGTGTGCGCGCATGTTTACAATCGTAGTGCTAGGATGCAGAATAACCACATTATTATTCGGAACATTTAAAATAGAGCCACTGACCACACTGTGAGGAAATGCTTGGGCTGGTCAGCACATTTAAAGCAGATGGATCTCAACACGCACACAGAACGAAAACACAGAGAGAGACGGGGTACTGTATCTTTACAAGTTTCATTTTATTGGTGTACTTCGACAATAACAATGATGGTATAAAAGAAAATCTCCATCATATAAATTTCAATAATCAAAAGATAATATGCCGATACACAAACAGATCCACATAAGGCTGACATCAAGTTTTGACAAGTGGCTTCAAATGGCTTCAATTCAAGGAGAATGTCTCTCCTTACAATCAGAGAAGATATATTTTAAAATTTAGCAATTTGAATCCTTTTTCTTTTTTTCTATTTTTAATAGTTAGCTTTCATACAAAAAAATTTATCTGTGTAGATTTTAGAGTGGATTGTGTCGCTGGTTTGGGTGCCCGGGTTTCATTGCATTGTAAGCATATGGTGTTTTTGGCTGACACATCCCCATCCTGCAGTGCCTTTCTCTGACCTGCACCTTACCCCAACAGCTGTCACTATCAAAGACACATCCCATGCAGATACAGGGACACTTAACTTCATCTGAAGACTGATGCCCGCGTCTGCTATGATACATCTCTTCAACTGATACAGCATACAGGGAGGCCACTGGAATGCAGAACACCTCAGAGATCGTGAGAGGAATCTAAAATCCAGGGGATAATGATAATTTTATTTTTTTTTAAAAGAAAGCTGTGCTGGGAAGCAGTGATGTAAAAACATTGATGTCACTGTGTAAGCTTCACTAGCACTTATAGTAAATGGCACCGGATAAACCCCCAGCCAATCCTCTCCAAAGCCTTGTTCTTTACGCTAGCATTTGTAGTGATTTAAGACCTTATAGAATTTCTAAAACACTACACACAACAATATTTACAATGATCACTTTCTTGATATGCTATTTTTTCAATTTAAATATTTTTGCTTATAAAAAAAAATAAAAACTCGAGTGAAAAAAAACTGCAATAAATTAAGAAGCTTTAAGGCTGCCAGTCTTGTCAGATACCAAAAGAATGGTCCCTTCATTTAAACTAGCACAGAATGGATAAGAGCAGGTGAGAACATGGTACGATGAAGCCTCTTGAGTGAGCAGCAGGCCTGGCCTTGGTGTGGACTGAGACCATGTACTTTATTTATATATATATATATATATATATATATATATATATATATAGCTCAGGAAAATGAGTAGCCAGCATGCTCTTATCACCAACTAAAACAATCAATTTTCTGTTTTAAATAAAAAAACAAAATAATTGATGACTGATTTGACCCTCGCTACTTAGCCATCTAGTGGACAAAGCTGTCTAGTGGTCCCAGAAAACCCATCTTGCCAATTACGGTGTTGGCTAATGAAGCTGCTCATTCTACACTGTGGAGAATAGAGTCTTATACTGACTCTAGGAACATCTATGTCATCTAGAGGACCTCTTTATATAGACATGTACCTCAAGATCTGAATCTTCACCTGAACACTTAAACTAAAACCATTTGGCTTTTGCTATATGTCCATCTAGCTTTTAATTTAAAACAATGAAAAAATAAAAGATAATATACAGTGTAGCATGTAATTGTCAAACACTAGAAAAGAACCTGTGAGTTGTTCACGACCAGGTCACTATAAATCATTTTCTTATCAGTGCTGGAAAACAACAAACGAAAACTCCGAAATTTAAATGGAGGACAGTTAGACCTCTGAAAGGTTTAGCCATTTCACTCAAACACACATGGAAAAGAAAACTCAACACAAATGCTGCTACTGTCCATTACCTCCACTGGGCACCTCCTGTGTGATTGGCTAGGAGGTATACACGTGCTTATGCGTGTGGCAATGAACCAGAACAACAAATACACAAATTACCTTCACCTGGCAGGATGGAAAGGCAACAGGTTTACAAATGTATCGATGTAAAAAAAAATAAATAAATAAATGGTAGAATATCTATGCCACATGCAGGTTGGAATAAAATGCAAGAGGTGAAAAGTTACAGGGATGTTTTTCCTTTTGATTTTACCTTTTATGATGTTAGGATTGGTTCCAGTAAGCACGTAGAGAGACACTCCCTCAGTGGGAGCTCTGGAAGGTCAGCACCATTGATTATCAATTAGTATAAAGGAGGTGCTCAGTGAAAGACAGTGACCATTAGCATGTGTCTAACTCTTCCTGTGGTTGTCACACAAAATGGCCTCCTCCAACGTGTCCGTTTAGCAGATTAATACACACCAGGCTATGGTGGGAGGGGTCCGTTCCATTTCATCAAAACCAGCTTTTTCATGTCATTTCTGAAGAGGGAATCTGCGTCGAAACGAAATGGAACAGCTCCCTGTTTACACAGACCTGACCCTCACAATCCCACACAAATACGCATAACTACAAGTTTCAGTGCATCTAACACAGTCTGTCATGTGTCACCTACTAAATCATCACATCAAACGCAAGAAAAATAAAAACTGAATTACAGAAAATAATCCATAAAAGATTAAATAAATAAAATGAGGTCCAGCCTCTTTACTTCTTATTTCTTTGTGGGAACACACGCAGTTTGTCCATCACCTACATTTTCCACACACACACACAAAAAATACATCTTAAGAAATGCATACAAGGCGATTTGTGTGCAATGAAGTAGCTGCATGACTAGAGGACAGACAGTGAGGAGAAAGTGTCTGAACGTATTTTTGTTGTCTTTAAAAAGGAACTACGTTTACAGTATTGGGATATTATACTCAAAATCAACACTGTCAAACACACAAATCAGGGAAGGGACATTTTAGCAAATGCTGAGTACTGCCAGAGTGCTGACAGTTGTGTCAATGCACAGTGTTAAGCTGCATGCCACGGAACAAAAAAAACTTAGACCAACACCCCAAAATTGGATATATGCAAAGAAACTGACTGGCCAAAGCCTGGCCACAAGCTAACAAAGCATTTGAATCATCTTAGGTAAGCATTCAAATCTTCTCTTCCCTATCCACGTCTACATAAAAAAATAACAGCAGCCACAGATTGGTTGCTGTAGTGATACAGTTTTCACAGCACCACAGTGGCGGAGGGCTGGCTAACAGTATTACAAACACAAGACAATCTGAAAAATAACAAAGGAAAAGCTTCTGTAAACACCAGTGACAGTGACGGCAATCAATACAATTACCCCCCATAAAAAAAATGAAGGTGAGTAAACATTAAGGATGTGGGATCTAAAAATAAAACGGCAGCTGTTTCTTTCTCTCTGGCCTGGACTTCACACGCCACACACAAAGTGAGATCTAAAGTCAGTCTGTCACAGTTTTCAGAGGTGAAGGCTCCTGGAGGTCACCCTGAAGACCTTTCACTGACAACAGGATACATGCAGGCCATTTGCATAGCTCTCCCTCACTTACGCACAGATACGCACACACAGGTTCTGAAAAGGGTGGCATGTTTGCCTAAGCAAAGGTGTGTTGTATGTGAAGTTTGCATACGCAGTCACTCCTTCTCTGTAGTCCAGTAAGGGCATGCTAGCACCCGCGCTATTGCATCTGTATAGTGAGGAAGTCAGGTCTAAGTTCTGCTGTCTGATATTACAGCTTATTGCTAACAGGATGAACATTGCTCTCCAACATACAGCCACTTGCAGGCAGCCAGAACATCCAATGCAACTATGCAAACACAAACATCACAGTCTTAAAAAAATGGTATGTTCACAGGACAAAATATAGTTTGAAAGAGATGCTTACGGTATTAATATTCTCTAAACTGAGGATAAACTTCACATACAGTATACACACTCTATACACTCATTCTATTATTTTCTCTGGCTGTCTTCACTTGTAGATTTGGCATACCTTCTGCAGAACCAGCTGCAAGAGTCCACTCGGCTATAGTTGCTGTGTGGTCGTGTGTGCATGCAAAATGTTTTCACAGGTTTACTGCATTTGTTGAAATAAGAAGCGCAAGAGCAAAGAAAAATCAAAGCCTCAGGGACCATGTCAGCACGTGTAAGTCAAAATGTTGTGTGTGTGGGGGGTGCGTATGTGTGTGTATCATGGCCTATTTTAATAAACAAGCACAATAGTGTAGGGCTGCGCTGATCATTGACTGAGTAAGAACACAAATGAATGAATGGATGCTGAAGGCCAAAATGGTGCGAAAGGCATGTGGAGACTGAAGACTAGAAAAGCCCAGATGAGAGGAGTGATGGACTGTGGCACAAACAAGTGCAGCATTTATCAATAATTTCTTATATGATTTATCCAACATACTTATTTGAGTCTCCTTTTTTTGCATACAAAAAAACAAAAGAAGAAGCAAAGAATCAGTCAACTAAAAAGTTCTAAGCAGTGCTGCAACTGGTGAGATATGGCTGATGTCCCAGAGGACTTTGATTCCCAGGTGTTTTGCAGTCCAGCTGTGCCTACGTCAGTAGTCAGCTATGGGCGCAAGCTTTCTGCTCAAGCTGACTGTGATGTTGGTGTATAGAGGCCTCCTGGACACTAGGGGGGAGTAGTTCAGGTTGTTAAGACCATCCACTTTCTGTCTCTCCTTTGAGTGGCGTAGCAGACTATATCTGCAAGAACAAACAATCAAACATCAGAGGAGAGGAGACAGAGCATGCAGCAGTTCTGTACCAAGCAAGTTTAATGTTCCAGTTAGAGTCATTATGCCAATTTTCTAAAAGATTTAAAATGGCAAATGTATTTTGGAGAAATTATTTGTATTATGTCTACATAGTATCTACTTCTTGAACTATCTTATATACACATTAAGAAACATTTATTCATTGGGCTGTAACTTTAAGTAACTTAGAATGTGAGCAGAGAGAGCACGATTGGAATTCAGCCCTGAAGCATACAAGCATATCACATGCAAAGTCTTTAAAAGAGTTAAAATTCTCTCAAAGTCACTGCTGTGGTGTTTCATGTGACTGGCTTACACCACATGAGCCTAAGCCTCATTCCAATTATCAGCTTCCACTTTTAACCAAAGGGTATGTGAGTGTAATTTGTGTGCGATTGTGAAGGACCTTTGCATACACAGACACTAACCTTCCTAGGAACTGGACTTCCCCGCGATGGTGATGTGGAATTGACATGTAGCGTCCCTGCTGCCCTTGTGGTCTACTTACTGTGTAATTGGCAAACCGCACCCTACACAAACAGGTTTAATGCTCATTAATCCATAATGCACACAGCC
The DNA here is from genome assembly GCF_021292245.1 of Micropterus dolomieu. NCBI lineage: Eukaryota > Metazoa > Chordata > Actinopteri > Centrarchiformes > Centrarchidae > Micropterus > Micropterus dolomieu. Next base: position 14,614,132 of record NC_060157.1, read on the forward strand.
AGGCTGAGCAAGCATTGCAGTGAGGACTTTCATTGTGGTATTTTTCAGAAAAAGCATAATACCATCATGGACAGCCGTAGGCCTACATTACAATCACTGTGTGCAACATGATATGGACATATAAGAATATAATAGAGAACGGTTTCACAGAAACTGCATGCAAAAGGAATCATTACATACATAAACAAATACTCAAGACAATCAGAATTGGCGGTTTATACTGAGAGCCCTGAGTATGTACAGGTTTCTGTGAGCTGTGTAGGTGGGGAGAGGGACAACAATGATGTGTGGCAAAGGTAAATGGAGGACAAAAAAAACAAAACACACACACACACACAAAACTACTACAAAAGCATCCTAAGCGCAAACTGGTCAAACCTACCTCTTGAGCACACCTAATGTCAACTATACTGACAGCTCTGCAGCTCTGTCAGAGAGGACTGTGTGTGTGTGTGTGTGTGTGTGTGTGTGTGTGTGTTCCCCTCACCTGTTCCAGAGGTCATCGTCCTCTCCTCCCCAGCCCCAGAATGCATTAGGAAATCCATTAATCTTTTTGAACTGCTTCACCATCAGGCCACTGACACCACCAAAGAACTCATTATAAGGAAGCCTTTGGGGGACAATTACATATATTAAATTAATTTTAAGTAAGGACTACATTTACTGTATATCCCCATAGAGACAGAGTCAGGACTCACATGTAGGAGTACTTGTCGAGTTTGACCGCAAAGTGCCGGGGCATGTCTGTACAGCCGTAGTAGTTTCTGTCATTCTCCATGAGATGGTCCACGTCGTGGAAGATCAGACAGTCCCAGTCCAGGTCTTTCATAGCCTCCTTGTATCCCACGTTGAACAACATGGCTCGGTTAAATGGCTCCGTGCCCCCCTAACGAAAAGGAAAAAATAAATAAATAAATAAATAAATAAATAAATAAAAAAAGAGATAGACCCATTTCAACCTACTATCTACTGTGAAACACAAGACATTATTAAGAAGGAGACTCAATTACTGCAAGTGTTTGGACTTACACACAGGTGAATCTTTCAATCCTGCCAATGATTGTGAATGTGTGTGCATACCTGCTCTATGACATAAAAGGCAAACTGGAGTCTCTGTTTCTGCAGCACTGGCACCAGGTGTCTCAGGAGAATGGGTAAGTGTTCATGTCGGTTCCTGAAGGGGACTAGGATTGCCACCTAAGGGACACAGAATGGATAAGAATTCAAAGATATGAAATGATGTGCATATAAATGTATGGTAACATGCAGAGGAAAATAGCACCCTGAACTGTAAAGTGTACTGTATGTAAAAAGTAAATGTTTCTGAGAGGTGTGATCTCTTAGCAGTGAGGAAATGGGGAAGTGTGGGTGTAGAAAATAACATAACAACAAACTAATTACCATGAAGACCTCATTTCCACAACGAGATCTGGCAGGCATCAATCATGAATGCACCGAGGCACTAAATGTCTGTGAAAGGTGTTTATTTTTCCCCATAGAGAGGTAGCTATGACAGTCCCTGTTTTTAAGTTTGCTTTGAAGCTCAATAAAAAAAGAAAACTGTCACAAAAAGAAAGTGAATGCAAAACTGTGAGAAGCTAAGAGAGAGACTATTGAGGTAGATGAGAAGGAGATTGCTGGCTAATGAGAGGGAGATAGAGAGTTGGTTGTCAGAACATACACAGTCCCTCAGGGCAAATGAATGTGTGAGACAGACAGATGGCAGGCAAGATTGTGCTGTTGGACCAAAAAATATATATATATATATTTTTAAATAGAGCGATAACAAAAAGAGCACATAGAGGAGGAGGCTGATTCAAGAATGAAACAGTGCTGCAAAGCAAAGGGTTGAATTCATGTTCTGCCTGTTTCTTGCACTTTGTACTTGGGTGATATGTGACTGAATGTGTACAAATTTTGCATTTTCAGTGATGATCAGAACAACTGAATCATCCTGCATTGCGCAGTGAGCAACAGAATAAGCAAGCACGTGGTGTAAAAACATGTATATGACAGATACTGCGCATGGGACACGTGTTAGACATGCCAGTTACTGTATCGCAGCACTGTGAATGATTCAAACCTCCAATATCAGACACTGATTAGTCTCCCCCAACGTTGCTTTTCCAGTGTAAAACTATAAACCTTACTCACAGGGATGTATTCATCTCAGTAAATGTGATCTTGTGAGGTTTGGATACATCAGCTGTAGCTCACTAGTTTCTAGATCTTTGGGCTTTATGGATTCATTAGTGGCAGAGTTGTTGGGACAGTACTTTTCAGTGCAACTGTTCACAACTGGAATTGGCTTAAAAATACAGAATATTTGTGTCGCTTTTTATGTTATTTTTGACGCTTTGACAAGCCAAATGCAACCGAGCGCTGTTTATGGGATTAACCGCAATTAATATCACCATACTGCAGCAAATAGTACCATCAATCGGAATGGAAGCATCTGCACTATGTTCCACTATGCAGCTGCCTGTGTATTTGACAATGAACGGTTCTTTTGACAATGTCACATCCGCACTTACCTTCCAGCGGGGTAAACAGTCTTTGGGCTTCCAGTAGCCTCCTGGGACCACGTTGGGCTCTCCCTCCAGTAAGGATCTCTCCACCTCTTCCAAAGATACCTCGCTCATATTCACCTCCAACCTGCCCTCTGTGTGTGTGTGTGTGTGTGTGTGTGTGTGTGTGTGTGTGTGTGTGTGTGTCACATCTTGTATATGCTATGCTCCTGGTTAACTGCCCAGCTGAACTGCTTGTACACACATCACACCCC
>NC_060157.1:14616933-14619203 GCF_021292245.1 Micropterus dolomieu
ATAAGAGAGGGAGAGAAAGCAGAAACAGATTGTGAGAGACAGAAAAAGCCACAAGAGTGAGGAAGTGAGAGAGAGTGAGTGTGTGTGTGTGTGTGAGAGAGAGCGATAGAGAGAGAGAGCCATGACGTGCATTTGAATAAGATAAAATAGTAAAGAGAGGAATGAGGGGAAAAAAGATAACAGGAATAAGATGAGGAAAATGTTAATGACAATGAAATAATAATAATATAATAATAATAATCTTTATTTGTAGAGCACTTTTCAAAAACAAGTTACAAAGTGCTTCAACAAGTGCAAAGACAACAATACAAGCAAGAAAACATTGAAAAGACCAAAATACACGTTTAAGATAAATATAAAATAAGTAAAATAGAATAAAATAAAGGGATAAAATAAAGTCAAATAACATCGGGAAAGCCTCTCCTATAAAAGTATGTTTTAAGAAGGGACTTAAAAGAGTTCACTGACTCAGCCGACATGATTTCCTCGGGCAGGCTGTTCCAGAGCCTCGGGGCCCTGACAGCAAACGCTCTGTCCCCTTTAGTTTTCAGTCGAGACTCTGGAACAGACAAAAGACCTCTGCCCGAGGATCTCAAGGTACGTGCTGGTGCGTATGGGACTAAAAGGTCAGAAATATAACAAGGCGAGTTGTTATGAAGAAGAGCTTTAAAAGTGATCAATAAAATTTTTAAGTCAATTCTAAAACACACTGGGAGCCAGTGTAATGAAGCTAAAATAGGGGTGATGTGGTCATATTTCTTTGTTCTGGTTAAAAGACAGGCAGCTGAGTTCTGGACAGTCTGGAGTTGATCAGTAGATTTTTGGGTTAAACAAGTGAAAAGGCTGTTGCAATAATCCAGGCGTGATGAGATGAAGGCGTGTAAAATGGTCTCGGTGTCCTTAGAAGTTAACATAGATCAAATTTTTGCTATATTTCTAAGTTGATAAAAACATGATTGAACAAGCTTTGTGGTGTACCGCTCGAAATTTAAATTACTATCAAACCAGACACCAAGGTTCTTTGCAACAGGCTTAATGTAATTTACTAGGGAACCAGCAGATGGCAAAACAAATACTGCCATCTGCTGGTTCCCTAGTAAATCACATTAAGCCTGTGACCCAATGACAAGGATTTCTGTTTTGTCTGAGTTCAACTGGAGGAAATTATTTGAGATCCATTTTTTAACTTCACAAAGGCAGTTGTTAAGTGAACTCAGCATTCCAGGGTCTGTGGATCTGACGGGCAAGTACATTTGTTTGTCATCAGCATTAACATGAAAAGAAATGCCATGTTTATGGATAATATGTCCAAGGGGAAGCAGATACAAGGAAAACAAAATGGGTCCTAAGACCGACCCCTGAGGCACAACATATTTAACTGGACGAAGAGACAGTTGTTTATAGACACGCAAAACTTCCTATTTGACAGGTAGGATGAAAACCATTCTAAGGCAGTACCAGAGATCCCCACCCAGTGCCTCAGTCTGTCTAACATGATGTTGTGATCAATGGTGTCAAAAGCAGCGCTAAGGTCCAGGAGTACAAGGACTGAGCACATGCCTTCATCAGCAGACATTAAAAGGTCATTGGTGACTTTAAGCAGGGCAGTCTCTGTGCTGTGGTACTTCCTGAAACCAGACTGAAACTTTTCAAATAATTTGTTATTTCCCAGTACAGTGAGCAGCTGTTTGGACACAATTATTTCTAGAATCTTTGCAATAAAAGGCAGTTTTGAAATTGGTCTAAAATTTTGTGGGAGGGAGGGATCTAAACCAGGTTTCTTTAAAAGTGGGTTCACGCAAGCAGTTTTAAAATAATCAGGGACACAACCAGTAGATAGGGAGCTGTTGAAAACAGAGATCAAATGGGGCCCAACAGAATCCATTTTTTTCCCCCGGTAAAATTTTGTAGGTATTACATCAAGTGGGCTGGAGGACACTCTCATTTGTGATACTGTTTTTAAAAGCTCAGATAAGTCGATGGGATAAAACTGGTTAAAACTTTCTTGTTGCTGGTGAGGAACCTCTGAGTAAGAGGCCACGGGGGTAATAGAGGCTCTGATTGACACCACCTTATTGGTAAAATAAGATAAAAACAATTCACAGTCATCATCACTTCCAGCTGAGGCACAAGGAGGGGCTGGGTTTACCAGCTGATCCACAGTCTTAAACAGAAACCTGGAATTGTGTTTATGTGTAGTAATGAGTTCAGAAAAATAGTGTGTTCTCGCATCCTTAACCATGTTATTGTAGTTAATTAATAAATCCTTC
>NC_060157.1:14619223-14673466 GCF_021292245.1 Micropterus dolomieu
CGAATTTTTGCTATATTTCTAAGTTGATAAAAACATGATTGAACAAGCTTTGTGGTGTGCTGCTCGAAATTTAAATTACTATCAAACCAAACACCAAGATTCTGTGCCACAGGCTTAATGTGATTTACTAGGGAACCAGCAGATGGCAGTATTTGTTTTGCCATCTGCTGGGACCCGATGACCAGGATTTCTGTTTTGTCTGAGTTCAGCTGGAGGAAATTATTTGACATCCATTTTTTTACTTCACAAAGGCAGTTGTTAAGTGAACTCAGCATTCCAGGGTCTGTGGATCTGACGGGCAAGTATATTTGTGTGTCATCAGCATAAATATGAAAAGAAATACCATGTTTATGGTTAATATGTCCAAGGGGAAGCAGATACAAGGAAAACAAAATGGGTCCTAAGACCGACCCCTGAGGCACACCATATTTAACTGGACAGAACGAAGAGACATAGTTGTTTACAGACACGCAAAACTTCCTATTTGACAGGTAGGATGAAAAGTGCCTCAGTCTGTCTAACATGATGTTGTGATCAATGGTGTCAAAAGCAGCGCTAAGGTCCAGGAGTACCAGGACTGAGCACATACCTTCATCAGCAGACATTAAAAGGTCATTGGTGACTTTAAGCAGGGCAGTCTCAGTGCTGTGGTACTTCCTGAAACCAGACTGAAACTTTTCAAATATTTTGTTATTTTCCAGTACAGTGAGCAGCTGTTTGGACACAATTCTTTCTAGAATCTTTGCAATAAAAGGCAGTTTTGAAATTGGTCTAAAATTTTGATGGAGGGAGGGATCTAAACCAGGTTTCTTTAAAAGTGTGTTCACGCAAGCCGTTTGGTTCACGCAAGCCGGTTATTACTTATATTGATTTTATTTGTATGTTTATACTCATGTACCCTATGTATTTAAAAATGTGGAACATCATTTTAAGTTCTTACTCGCGTTTCTTTTAAAATTTTAACATGAAGGAGCACAGTCATTTCTTTTCCTGTACAACTGCATTTGTTTTTTATATATTTTATTAATTTATTCAATATTATTAATTATACATTTATTTTGTTTTACATTCTATTTCTGTAGGTTACACATCATTTCCATTGTTTTCTTACTGGCATGAGACAGGTAGCACCACCATTCGAGCAATGTCCATCCGAAACGACAGACCATCTGCTGGTTGTTAAACACAACACAGACGAGGAAATCAGAGAACTTGGCATTCTGGTCCTGAACTTTCTTTTATCCATCAGCTCTCGCATCAGCCTTTTGTCGATTTCAGACGTGCTGAGAAGGGATTGAGTCCCAATATTCTCTTACCCCACCTTCCCACCCACCTCTCTCCTCTACTTACAGAAGCTAACATGAGACATGACAGGAGGCATGAGATGGAAGATTCAGCTTCTCTGCAGCAGAGTAAGCCTCAAATTACCAGATAGATTAGAACCAGCATCAGAGGGGCACAAAAGGCCTCTCAGGGATCGGAAATACCTGGCGTGAAGAGGTGCAGGTCAACATTAGAGTGCATCCTAGAGCCACATCTATATGGGCCCTGTCGCCAGTAGCAGATGGCATGTGGAATTGCACGTAATGAGGGATCAGAAGTATTTGGTGCAGGCTGGAAGATAGGCTCTGGGGTTAGGGTGAAGGATCGCAACCGAGAGCAAGACAGCATACTCATGTCTAATTTAGGAAGCTCAGTGAAACACAAATGTGCGTTTCTGGATGGGGAATGGCGTCTGTTCTTTTCAATGTGGAGAATGCAGTTATTATATGGGTGAGTGGAGAGGGAGGTGGACAGATGACTAAATGAGGAGTGAAGATGCAATCATGGTTGAACAGCAGTGGCAGATCTGTAGAGGCAGATGACACTACAGCTGTAATGTAGTTTCACTTTTTTTCCTAGGTGTTTAGTTGCAGATTGTTAGTTTAACAACCCTTTCAGTGACAGAGGTGCTCATGGAGAGAGAAATATTTTTTTTTTATAAAGTTTCCAAAGAACCAGAGTTCTCAGGAACACCGGAGTCAGTGCAGAAGGTGAGCTGAGCTACCATATGATTGGGTGAAAGGTGCAACAGTGGTCTCACATTATGTGAAGAGGCCTCTTCAGAGGTTTTGTTGATATACAGTACTGCAGAGAAGTGTTACTAAAACTTTATATTGGCCACTAAACACTGTACTTCCTCATATTTCTTCATAGTCCTCTGTATTGGATGAAGTCAGTAGTAGCCATAGTGTTGTAATTTAACATACCAGCTATATAAATAGTCATCTATTGTTGACACAAAGTTTGAAATCCAACTTCCATCAGCAAACAGTGGCCATAAGGAGGCACTAGTCTATAGCTGTCAGTCATTCACTCTCCACTGGAATGAAGTCCTTTCAGTTTATATCAGTCCAACAGTATGTGAAGATCAGTGTCACCCGTTTAGCAACTTTCTCACAAGCAACTATTTGGGCAGACCTAACCTCTTTTCTTTTAGACAGAGTCAACAATATTTGGCTGTACAATATTTAGTGTCTGTGTCGGGGGACAGCAGCAGCACATTCAGTCGACCAAACATGTGAATAAGCTGAAAATGTGCTGTTCCCCCCCCCTGCCCTGTTTTAAATGATGTAACTTGAGTATTTCAGTTTTTTTTTTAGTTTACAATAGTAAGTTTATTGCGGTCTGGATCCTCAGTTCAGTTCCATTCAGTTAGATTTAAATGTATATTGATTAGATCCGTGTTTCCCAAACTTAGGGTCGGGACACAAAATGGGTAGCAGGCCCATTTTTATTCAGTTGCCAATTGGCAGAGTAAAATTCTTAACAATGTTACAATATGTAAGTATGTGAATGAGTGATCTTTTTAGCTACACTTCATCTTTACATGTCTGTTCAGCTCAGATGCTATGTGAGGGTTTCTCTTCTCTTTAACCTGCTCTTCTGTCCACATGTCTGTAGTCTGTGATCTGTCACTGTCAATCCCATGATGTCTAAACTAAAGTACAAGGACGAGTTTATTAATGTTGGCTTCACCAAAGCAATTCAAAATGGAGAGGAGTGTAATATGTTGGGAAGTGCTCAGTAATGAGAGTTTTTAAATGAATAAATTGGACAGTAATCCCCAAACAAAACATTCGTTGTATCTGGGAAAGTCCAAAAAAAAAATTTCTTTGCAAAGAAGAATCCTTCAAGACGTGTTCATTTAATATGGCACTACATACTTGTGGGAATCTGGCTTTCTGGAAAAAACAATTCAGAAACAGACTAAACGCTCTCCGAATTGCACTTTCAAAAACCGAGCCCATCAGCTGGTTGAAAATTTCAACCCACCACCAGCCAGGGAGGGGATACGAAAATGAGAGTAGAGAAAGGGGTGAGACACAGAAAGGAGAATAGTCCGTTGTTGTTTACTTTGATGAGAAAATTAATACATTTTATATACATGGTTTGTTTTTGCCCTTTATCCGTAAATGTAGATGTATTTTTGTAAATTTGGTCCCAGGGAGAAACCAGATTTCTCTTTTGGGTCTTGAGCTGAAAAAGTCTGGGAAACAGTGGGTTAGATGGTAGCAGCTTAAAACAAGCTAATAAGCTAGTCAATCCAGATTTTTTAAAATATTGTTCACATGTAAATCATAAAGTTTTGGCCTCACAGATATGCAAATTACCACATGACATGAGCAGTCTATTGACATCTAGCAACCTTTCGAGCAGGCTTTACCTACTTTCGATTAAAAATAATTGGCAACACTGGTGATGCTGAGAATGCGGTGTCAATTTGCCAAGACAGAGACTCAGGGGGGATAATAAAGCCCTGTCAAAGCTGGAGCTTGTGTGGAATTTATAGATAATTTAGCCAGAACCTTTGGAATTCATTAATAAAGATTTCTTTCTTTATCAGTAGTGTTTGTCACTAAGATAATTTGAACTCTCACAAAATGTTGTTCTTTGGTAGGAAGAGTTTTAGGAAATATACTTTATTCACTTTGTTTACCTAGTAGTAGAGAAGATTGATACCAGTCTGAGATGTATACAGTAAATATGAAGCTACATCCAGGAGGCGGTAGCTTAGCTCAGCATAAAGACAAAGTAAACTGTCTCTGTCCAAGGGTGAAAAAACCTGTCTAGCACTAATTAACACTTTAGAAAGTTGCAGTTCTATGGGGAGCAATACGGTTGCTTTTTATGGCTAAGCAGTTTCAGGCTCCAGCTTTATATTTAACACACATATGTGAATGGTTTCTCCTCTAACGCTCAGCAAGAAAGTGAATATGCGTATTTCCTAAAATGTCAAACTATTCAGTCCACAAAATATTTGTAAAATTCATAATGTCGTAGCTTACCCAGAGAGAGTTTGATAGAGTGAGCTGCTTGGCATTTAGTTAAAAAAAAACATCTGAGTAAGACACAAAGCTGTTGATGGACGCAGGTTGCATGGTAACTCTGAAATTATTTTTGAACTTCCAGCTTTAAACCATATGAAATGAAAGGATTTAATGCTGTAATGAAAAACGAAATGCAAGAGAACTAGTCATAGAAATAGGACAAAGAAAATAGATGACCCCCTTGGGTTTCTGGTTGTGTCATTTTGTTCTTTTCTGTGCCAGTCGCCATTCCCTTTGGGCTCTATTACAGCCTAGACCAACTCCTGCTGCCTGGCCAGATACAAACATAATCCCTCTGTGGAATAGTGAAGCCAGGAGCTCGGGGAAGGGAGCATGTTTAACATCTCGATTCTTCTTATTCCACCGTGGGGGAAGTGGCCTTGGCAAGATCGTGCTCCAAGATCAACACGAGGTTGGTGGCCATCTGGTTTACAGTGCTGAAAATCCTCAAATGGCAAATACCACCCACAGCCTGGGCTCTGTCTCCCAACAAACATAGCAGCAGCAGACTCCAACAATCAGTCAGGCCGGCCAGCCCAACAGCAGACCAGCGGCCCCAGACCAAACTAGGGAGATTAGATCAAACAAACGATCCCGTGTGGGAAGGTGGCACGTCTCTTTAAACAGAGAGGTGACTGGCTTTGTACTGTTTTATTTATAGCGCCGTTTATCTGAGGGAGAATGGACTTTGTGAAGGCCAGGAGGCTCAGTCATCCGAGGGAGCACGGTTTGTGAGGCAGTCAAGGCTGTGTTGCACCACACTCCCCACTGGATGGAAAGGAGCTGTGCACAGGGGTACTATTATCCTCCTGCACTAACATGCCCCCTCTGGACCATCATTTCCATGAGAGCTGCTATAAATCATTTTTACTGCAAAGGAAACATCTATTGTGATTGCCTGCCCTTCTATTGGCAAATGTCATTGTCATAATAATACCTGGGAGGGTTTGCTTTACTGTGATTATGAGTACCACGCTGATGCGGCTAGGTGGGCATCACCAAATAATTTGAGTGAAGAACATCCTCAGGGGGAGGATGACTTTTAGACAGCAGTTACCGGCTCATGCGTTGTGTATAAAAAGTTCTGTGTGAAAAGTTAATAAAAACAAGTGGAATGTCAAGAGTAGTTTTGTGCTAACAGGAAATGATATAAACCTTGTGCAGACAGACGTCTATAAACCCGCAACCTAATAATCAAGACAAAGTCAAGTGGTTTTCTAACATTTATTACTAATTTGTGCCTATCACATTTGGGTCCGTCTTGTTCCACCTGCTTATACTGTCTGTGAAGAGATGCCTTCCTTACACACTTCCAATTTAAGTTGGCATCGCTCCCTTATTATGTTGATTATAGAAAATCATACTCCAGGCGTCATTACATTTCTTTCAAAACAAAGAGCAAATGAGAAGTATATAGACATTAATCTTATTTAGAAGACAGGATTTGTGTTCATCAACATCACACTAAAAATTGGGTATTATTAACTTTGTCACTTCTCAAAAGTGAATACATTACTTATAACCTGCTTAGTATAAATATGTAGTAGGGGACTGAGGATAGAGCTATGCACATACAGTAGGTGTGCAGGTAATTACTGAGAAGCAGTTATTTGCTTAAGTGCAGTGAAACACATGAAACAGGCAAATCATTTCAGCTGTATGCAAAAGGAGAAATATCCTGGGTTTGAATTATGCAGCATACAGAAACCAGCCCTCAGCATCTTTGTGTAAACAATATTTTCCAGGAACCTATGTGTCAAACATTAGCATGCAGAACAACTGAGTAGCGCACAGAGGAATTCTGTTGTTTGGGACCTGGGATATGTCATCCCAAGTTAAGGATATGTCAGCTACAAGGGTGGCTTCCTGCTCCCCCATCACCCTTCAGTGCACCCAATACATTTATGTATCTTTTTTTGGTTTTTACTATACTAAATTTTTTCCTTCTTCCTTGTCTTCCAATTTGTACAGCCACTTATCAGGTTTTCTTTACTATACTCTCTTTGGACAGAGGGATTCTCCCTGTCTCCCTGGTTAGCTGTTCATAGATCAATCCTCTGCCTGTTTAGCTAATTGTCGGCAATTGGGAGCGGTGTGTAATTCATCCCCGGGCGTGATCCATCAGCCGCTCGATCGTATTGACGTGCAGAAGACTCCACTTCTCGACGTGTGTTTATCAAAGTGCTGCAGAGAACACATGCAGAGAGAGGCAGATGGATGTTCGTCATGTGGATGAATATGGAACAATGCACTGAAGTGGAACGGAAGTCAACATGATTGTGCACAATAAAAATAGTATATCAAAGTTTATTTTAATTTTAATATTATTTAGTTTTTTTTTTGTTTTTTGTTTTTTTACAAGTTACAGTTTAAAATTGGGGCCAAAAAATTACTTTGACATGAAAAAATCTTCACTCAATGTCCACTTACTAGCTTTTTGGAGCCGTCAAAAGGCTTTGGAAAGCACTGAAATTTGGTATTTCCACGGTCAAGAACTTTCACACTCAACTAATAGCATGAACTCTACTGTATATAGATGGTCATGTGCTCGAAATTAGGTATGCCAATCTATTGGGCTAGTCTATTCCTTTCAATTACACGTGTACTACACGATGCATAACATTTTGCTAGGAGAGCTAATACAGCATTTTGTTTTACAAAATTAGGAAGCAAAGTCAAACCTGGTGTTGCCTTACACATAAAAGAATGATTACATGATCTTCCTCAGAGTGGGGAATACAGCTTATTAATGTTACACTGCTTTCGGATCGGTACTCTGCATCGGCCGATACCCAAAGCCCAGGTATTGATGCCGGGACAGAAAAAGTCTAATACACCCAATTTACCTTTCGCTAAGCCAAGCCCCCATTAGTTACTGTTCCTAAGTCGGACCTGTCGGTCTTTTAGCATGGTGCTGCCACTGTTTATGACTGCAATTCCAGGAGAAATATTCTCCAATTTCTTGCAAAAAGCAATCTCAGAAAGAAGCCGACAGTTTTGCAGTTGCATTGTGCATTTGAAGATTGTTTTCAGGCTAACATGAAAAAAATAAAGACAGAAGCTAAAGCCTCTCAATCACAGAGTAAAAATGAACCACTGTATCACCTGACTATTACCTGAACAGTAGTGTTATATAACATTACATTCAGTGGTAAGTTAGCTAGCGTTGGCTAACTCACATTACATTAGGAACAATCCACAGCCTACATTTATCTGGATTTGTTTTAGGTGTTGGAAAGGAAATGAATTGTACTTCTCCTTTCAACCTCTCTGGGTAGCAACTATAATTATAACAAGTGCCCGAGGAACAGTGTTTCATCGTATCTTGGAATAATACAGCAAGATAAAGCTACAAAACGCCGGACCTCAGTAAGAGCTAGTGCTATACTGCGCTGTGATTGGCCAGCTGCATGTTTAGGACTTGGCTTAGCGAAGGTTCAATTCAGTTTTTTTTTTTTTACTTATTTTGTTCAGTATCTGTACTTTTTGTTGTTGTTTTACAAGCCAAAAGTGATCAAGTTGAAAAATCTAACTTGTACAACTATTGGTCATTTGTCTTTTTTAAACCAAAAATGCCTTTTGCTCACTCTGGCTTCTCATTTGCTGTTTTTCTCAGTTTCATATCATTATAAATTGGTTGGAACTTGTTGTTGTTGGAATGAACACGCAATTTGTAGACGTCTTTGGGCTCTGAGAACTGGTGTAGAAATTTTATAATGAAAGAACAAACAATTAATCAAAAATAATAATAATTGATAAATATATCTGTAATGAAAATAATCATTTGTTGCAGCCCTGTTCAAAACTCCTATTGATTTTTGGTTACACAAACAAACAACCCCAGATGCAACTCACCTTTCTTGATAGACATATGGGGCTTTAGAAAACCTGAAATTGTACCCACAAATCATTGCGTGAGTAATAAACAGCAGGGCCCAGGACTCATTTTTTGATGGAGATGAATTGCAAGAAAACAACAACACAAAAGCAGCTGAGACACCAACTGACAACTCAGCCTCAGCGCTCAGATCTGAAAGTCCAAGTCTCTGACAACAGTGATGGCAGCGCCTGCACTGGGTGACAAGCCCGATCCATTTGGCGCTGGCGAAGACACAAACACAAGCTGTCTAAAGGGAGTAAGGTAGACTTCAATCAGCTAAAAGGTGATAAAACATAATTAATTCAATCACCCACTCACTCTCGCTCTCCCTCCCTTTTCGCTGTCCTCTGAGAGAAAGGCAAAAAAACAGCAGTGAGCGTTTCCTCGTGCAGGGATGTATTCACACAAGCAAGTTAATGGGAAACTGCGTTCACAGTTTCTTTCAAATAAGCCTCCTCTTTCTCTCTATTTATTCAGTACTCACTAATAAGCTTGCATCTGATTGTGTGCGGTTTCACAAGGTGGCTCATAATACAGCCCGTGCCATTAAACACACACTTGCTCACACACACATACCATTACCTGTGCACGCAGGCACAAATAGAGTTCTTTATTCACACACTGCATGTTGAGAGCCTCTTTGCACTTCTACCTTTAGTCATTAACTGTAAGACCTGGAAAATGATAAATGACAGGCAGATGAGAGATGAACAAAGAGTCGGGGGAGCAGGCGTATATACGTTTGTGGGTGCACTCATGCATCTCTTGAGCAGGATGCAAAATAAACCAGTGACAGAGAGCGTACCATTAGCGCTGCTCAGCGCCCTGCAATGACTGAGAGACCACTAACACCCCAACCAGCCCAGCCTTCGTCCGTCAGGGTCAAGAAGGCCGCAATTACTTCACCGTGCTCCAAATGTCCTCAAAACAGAGAGTGTGAGATGGAGAAACATGGGTGGAGGGAGGGAGTATTTGGGGGTGTGTAGCCTCTGAAAATTAGTTAGCATCAGACTTCTTGTCAGACTGGTGTGAAATATGCGCCGGGGAAATTAGTTGTTTGTCTGTGGAGATCACGATGGCCTGAAGGTAGATGTGCAGAGATCAGAGATGTGTATATGCACCTTTTTGTGAGCTCAAATGAGTGAGTGAGTAGTTAGGAGTGTATATGAGTGAATCTGAGTGGGAGAGTGGATGTTCATTTCAGGCCATACAGGCAGCCTATATCCCTGAGAAGTGGTGCAACAGTGAAAGTAGAACCCACTTCCCCGAGGCGCTCGTCTCCCACTAGAGCAAGGTGTGAGGAATGAGAACAATAGCTGTTGAAGCCAGAGTCATGTTTCAGCACAATTGCTGCCCGCTGTAACACAAGGCCGCTACGTCCTGTCTCCCATGACAACCAAGCCCTATGCTCCAGGGATTGGCTGGTAGCACAGGAGGTATGTCCTCTCCCTTGTTAACTTGACCACAGTGGATAGTTGCCACTGGAGATGTTTCGTTAAAATAAATCATGGAGGAGAACAACAACTTCTCTGTCTAAATATAAAAAGCTATTATTACTAACAATAATATAAGTCAGTGACTTTTAGAAAAGGCACTAATTTCAGCTTTTTCCCCTTAAAAGACTCTGATCGCTTGGCTTTCATTAGCCTGACACTACTTACAGGCAGTGGTGGAACGTAACTGAGTGCATTTACTCAACTGTATTGTACTTGAGTATTCCCATTGTATGCTACTTTATATCATTCAATCGATCTTTATTTATATAGCACTTTTCATACAGATACATGTAACACAAAGAGCTTCACACTACAGAGCCATTTAAAAACAATAGTTTAAAAATCACAGTAATGTAATAGTACCACCCCATATAATACCCATAAGCTCAACTCAACCACAAATAAGCACCTAGGAAAAACAGAAGATCACAAACAGAAGATACTTCTACTCAAGTACATTTTGGAGGCAAATATTGTACTTTTTACGTCACTACATTTATTAAACAGTTTAATTTACTAGTTGCAAATTATAGATAATTAATACAACATATAAATATACTAATATCTAAAACTCCAGATAATATATATGATTCTGAAATGGGCCATTCTGCATAATGAGTACTTTTTAAGTAGGTACATTTCTTACACAAGTAAGACTTTGAATGCAGGACTTTTACTTGATACAAAGTATTTCCACACTGGAATTGCTGTTTTTATATATATCATATCTGAGTACAGCTACTTCTTCCACCTTGCTGGTTACAATGAGTTTTTGGTCCGTATGGATTTTTAAAGGTCTAATGCTCCATTAATTAATATTAATGTAATTAATATATTTATATGAATAATTAATCAAATGACTACATGCGATGTGAAAGGGGTAGTTCGGAACTCACAAACCCACCGAGAATCATCACTAACTCCGCAGTCCTGCACATCTTTTGGCTTCTTTTAGCAATTTTTAGGGGTGGTGTTCAGTATCACACCCATTGCTTTCATAAATCCCTTTTTTCGACAGCAGCAGTATGAAACAGTTTTAAACAAAAACACTTTGATTAAACCACTGTACAGTACCTTCCCAGGACCAAATGAAAGACAAAGATAGCAACAAGATGGTGAAGAAAGTGACCAGTTAGATATTATTCTAAGGCGTTGGTAGAAATTAGACCTGAGCTACAATGTGAGTGAATATTGGACAGTTATTTACACTCCAAGTGAATGCTAATTTTGCTGTGTCTGCTGGATGTATACATAGGTAACATTTTAATATGTAAGCTAAAATGAAAACTAAAACAGTTGCCTACTGAAAAAAAAAAACATGCCCAGCTTTAAAACAATCAGTATTTTTAAATTAACCATGGACAATGCAAAGGATCGCTTATAAGTAGCAAAGTTAGTGAGTAACGCTGGCTGGTGAAGAAAGGTGGTGCATCCAGCAGCTAAAGGGTCACATATTTTTATCAGATGTTGGTGGAGACCAAATCAGAGCTAAAAGGCGGGCAACATGGGATCAACACGGGAGTTTTGTTCATCTGGTGGACGAAAACACGACTCTAAAGGGAAGAGATGGGCTGCAAGACTACCAGCATGTTTCACCCTCTAATGGCCAAGAACCATGAAAGCAGCTTAAAGCAAAGCTAAATTTATGTATTTAGTGTTTACCCCCAGAAAAATAACTCTTGTCAGGAGCAGCTCCTGAAATACTGTCTAAACCATCAAGATACAATAGAACTGTCTAATATTTGCTGCTTGTTAAAGCTGATGGCTCACTCCGGCACATAGCCTACTGCTTTTATATAAGAACCTATTTGCAAACAAAACATTACTGAGCTACAAGATGAAAAGGAAGATGTGTAATTGCACTTTACAGATTGATCAGAAATTATTAAAACTTAATCAGCAAACTCATAACATTCTAAACTCTCTTGACATTGATTCCTTTTGACCAGAGCAGTGGACTTCTTTGAGTGCAACAAAAACAATATGTAAACTGATTTACATTGGCTTTACTCTCCAACTGATGACAGATTACCTCATCGTAGTGCAATGTAGCATAGGCAGGTCAGACATCACCTACGTGTTGAGATGGATGTTTTCTAAAGCCGAAATATAGTTCTTGTTCCATTTTTGTGCACCAGTGGGTGATGTTGCACATCAAGAAAGAACTAAGAGCAAGACAGAAAGGGAGCATAATAGTTAGACAGACACACAGCGAGACAGACCGTGAAGGGAAACACACGGAGGTTTCTGTCTCAATGTGGATAATTACATTTCTACCTTTCTTTGGCAGTTGCATAGCCTTAATGCTTGTAATTAATTTCATTATTTTTGGCCCTGGCTGTTGAGTGCAGATTAGTTCTCTCTGAGTTGTGGGGATAAACACACAGTAATTGCTTATTACTCTCAGAGCCCACATTAGATTATACTAAAGCCAACGAATTAGAAAATATCCAATCACCTTTAGCTAAAATTCAAAACCTGCTGTTATTGTCGTCGCCTCTCTTCATTTGTCCAATACATCCTTTACTGTGTGCTGGACACTATGGATAAATTTACAACAATGCTTTGGCCCCTTTTACTTTGCTGTAATCATTCTGGCTTTGTTGTTTTAATGTTATTATCCTCTTTTTGTTTGTATTTTTCATAATTTATAATCTTTAAGAAGGCTGTTTGCTAATAAAGAGTTAAATATAATAAATTGTAAACTAGTAATATAATATGATTGATTTTGATATTGTGCGCATGTATTCTTTGAAAGTAGTGTTTACAAAATCCTAATCATTCTCAGTACTAAGAATGTCCCCTATTTCAAGTCATCGAGTCTTTTCTTCTCCTGTACCGTTCTTGGGAAGGTTATCAGAGAATTGTTGCCCCTTTTTTTCCAGTCTACAGCCCTTTTCATAGTACACAGTAACATTTATACCCGGGAGCTGGTCACTACAAACACAGTCCTCTCGTGCTGACTACTGAGCAGCAACAGGCTGTGGATGAAGTGCCTTTCTCAAGGGGACCTCAGTAGGGGGTTTTTTTGTGTTTATTTTTTTATCAGCAGCTTCTGACTGAGAATTTCCCATATGCCCTCGGGCCACATTACTGGTTCTCCAACATCTGTCCAATAATTAGCTCTTGTGTGAAGTAAGTTATTATGGCAATTTTATTACCTGAAAATGAACATATTCACAAAATCCTCATAGAAAACTATTGAATATTAATAGCGCAAGACTACCGGGTGGCTGCCCCCCCCCCCCCCCTCCATCACACACATTAATTTTCTCTAAAGTCAACATCTCTCTCAGAATGAGCAGGGAAAGACACATTTGTGTAAAAATTTTGAAATTGACCACTAGGACACTGAACTACAGTTTAAAGACACGGCAGTGGCGTAAAGTCCTGGGTTCTATTCTCACCACGTTATCGCGGGTTTCCGCTGGGGGCTCCAGTTCCCACCATTATCAAAAGTAAAACTTTAATTAAATAGCACCGTTTTTGACACAGGGGACATCAATATCAAGCACAAATACAAAAAAAACAGCAAAGCTCATACAAGACAAAATAATTCAAAAAGTCATACACATACAGAAACAAACACAAAGCACATTTTACTACAAAAAGCATATGTTAAGTTAATACTCCTGTCAGTGCCATTGAATGTGTATGAGACAAAGATGTTTAGTGCTGCTGACATATTTTTCTTTTAATCAAACAGTGAATTACATCTGCCCGCGACCCTGTACGCAGGATAAGCGGTTGACGGTGGATGGACGGATGAATTACAGCCAATCAATTAATAATTAAAACATGACCATATTATGTTATCTTTATATAAAACTCTGGCAAGACTGGATTAGTATCTGGACTCTCTTTGAAACTTGTCCAAACTAATGATTCAGAGCAAGTTGTAATTCAAAAGGTAATTGCCTGCACTTACCATATTATAATATGTATTGAAATTTGAAAAGCAGTACACTTTGACAAGCAACAGTTACAGTCACATCTTGTCCACAGAGCCCCGGAGTGTGTCATCTACACTCAGAGCCTTTGTGACAGCGCTCACAGTGTCAGGCTTTGCTGTGTTTTCAGGCAGGAACAGGTTTTAGGACCCAAACGCAGGACACAGAGTATTTATTAAAGCCAACAAGCCTTACGGTAGTGTCCAAAACTCAATAAAGGTAGTCCACAAACAAAGGTAATCCAAAATGAGCAACAAAAATACCATAGTCAATACCAAAGTCCATGGAACAGAAAGCAAAGTCCAAAACATCCAGCAGGTAATACTCCAAAAAGCAACAGGAACCAGGAACAGACAGGTAACAGGCAGACACACAGCAAGAAGACATGAAACGAACCAGCAGGAGCTGAACAGCAAACATTTAAACACTGGCTAACGAGGACGGCGGGAGCACAAACAGGTGATACTAATAATGACAGCAGACAGACACAGGCAGGCAGGGTGATGAACAGACAGATACCAAGCAGGCCAAAACTAACTGAACTACTAACAAACCACAGACAAAACCGAAACATGGATACAGATAAACAGAATATACAGGGCACAACTGAACAGAACAGAACAAAGAATACACCAATTATTTTATTTGATCTGCTTGTGTCACGAACACAAGCAGATCAAAACCAGATAAAGTATGGAAACAGACTGAAACCAAAATCACAGAACAAACTGAAATAAAACAACCAAACAGGGAGAGATAAATAACTAAGACCGGGCAGACAGATTACAGAACCCAAGACAAGAATCAAACTACAGTGGAACCCAAAACACAGAACAGACACAAACTAAACTAAACAGAGCAGACACCCAAACTAACACTTAGCAGACAAGGCAAAACTAATAACCAGCAGAGACCAGAACTAAACAAGGCATCAAACCAGCAAAAACGACACTAAAGCAAAGAACACACAAAACAGACAAAATAACATATACAGATACAGAACAGATCAAAACTAAGTAACACAGGACAGGCAGAGAAATAACTTATACACTACACCATAACAGAAAAACCCAAGAAGACAGACAGTAGCAGATCAGAATTGTGACACACAGCTCGAATATACACCCATGTAGTTCCACACATATGTGAATATGTGAAATGAAGTAGACTTGAAGACTGAAAATATGCTTCAGGTTCACACTTACACATGGAGTGTGAGCAATTACAGGGATGGACTAGATAACTGTAGATATCTGTCAAACCACATCTGAAATGGGTGTGATGTAGACCATGTGGAAGTTGTATTGAAGCAACTGATAACATTAGAGTGAGTATAGCACCTACACTTTCAGACACACTGTTTACTCTAATAAAATCTACCCAAATGCAGTAAATTAGAACAAAACCGTCTGATATCCTGATATCTCACATCCCTAAAATCTACACTTATGTTGTGTGGTTGCACTTGAGCACTCGGGGCTCAAAATGTTGTTACTACTGCTCAAAGGCAGAAACCCAGTTATCTGTCACCTCCAGCAGAAAATTTACCTGAGAAGCACATCAGAGTGCAGGCTGTTATGAATAGATCATAAGTCCGTAACAAGATCTCGATACAGACACCTTGTGTGCCATCAGGCAGGATGAGAGTTTGAGAGGGACTAAGGGCAGGACTTTTGACAATGCATCTTTGTATGTAGCCAGTGTGGCTCAGTGAAAAGGCATCGTAACGAGATCTAGCAGTCGGGAGAGGTGACGGGGGAGACAATGACCCAACGGAAAGAGCAAGACAGAAAGGGAGAGATCATTGTGGCAATGGAAAAACGTACTTCCAAGAGCATGAGTGCAAATGTTTTTCTTAATATCCCCTCTATTTGTATTCCACCGGCCTCTTGGCGCTTTGTTCGGACATTTCGTTTTAATCACCTGTGAGCTAATAAAGCTAACGAACATTGCAATTGGCCCCAGGTTTGGCTTCTTCACCCAAACTACAAAATAATTAGTTTGTCGTGAAGATACAGTAGATTCATTTTGTGTTTGTTTACAAGGTTTTAAGCTACTCAGCTCTGTGATTTCTGCCACTATACCAAAATGATGGAGTTCAATTAAGTTTTGTTTGTTGCTCACAGCATTGAAAAATTATTAAAAACTACTTTCTACAGTTGAGATGACGTGGTTCAAAATGTTACAGCGTGTTCTGTGGATTATCTAGAGTAACCGGGACATTTGCTTCTGGCAAGGCTGGATTAGCATCTGGAAAAGCAGGCAATGGCCCCAGGCCACAGAACTCCAGGGGCCCCAAAAGCTCCAGTCCCATTGTGCATGAATACTAATAATACATTTTGGATGAAATGACTACATGAAATGTGAACAGGGTTGCTAGTAGTTACGAACCTTCACAAAAGTATCCCAGACTCTGAAGTTCTTAAAAGGGGTGAAAAATTGGGTTTTGCTAACAAAAAAGTCTATCTAGAATGTACCTACCACTATCTGTCAGGCTACATACCACTAGAAGTGGAATGTGTGTTTTTTTCAATTGAACCAACCCCTTAAAGAATTTATGTCCATCCATCGTCAACCGCTTATCCTGCGTACAGGGTCACAGGGTAAAGAATTTATGTATTTTTTCTAAATTAAACCTTAGGTCCACCTGCACCTCCTCCACCATTCATCCCTCCCTTCTCTCCATGCTAAATAGTCGGGACATTTTGTTCTAATCACTTACCAACAAAGCTAACAAGGGTAGCTTTCTTTGATGAAGGCAGCTTCTTATGGAGGTTGACAGGCAACACACTAACACACACATCAGCTTATTAACATACAGTAACCTAACTCGATTCACAGATCAAATTTTCTAAAAATCACACTCTCAATATCTCAATGTCATGTTCACATGTATGTTCTGCATCTGCAGAGATGAAGGGTGCTTTAAAGCATGACTACATTTTCTTCTGAAGAACTGCAGGAGCCCTGCTGGGATGCAGCAGCCTGGCCCTGCCACTAAATGTAATAGGGTCAGACAGCCGCATATTAGCTGTGGATCATCTCCTTTGACACAGCCGTTGATCGCACTAGCAGCAGCAGTGCAGAGCCCATACCTGTACCTGTTAGGCATTTCTGTACTCACTGCAGAGAGGAGGGAGTTTGGTGGATATTTTTAAGCAGCGGGCAGAGAGCGGAGCGCCTTTTCCGTCCTTGCTTGCCAGGTACATTTTCGTGCAGCGCTTTCCTTCGAAGACATCCTCTGCATGTGAGGGATGGCAGGTTTGTTTCTTGCAAAATGCAATGAAGCAGGTGTATACACACTCTTATCATAGGCTACAGGATATACACTCACTCTGACATTCCACACCCACCGTCCATCCATGCATTTTGTTACAAGTGGATAAATCCTGGAAAGATGCGGGGTCAGGCCAGTCATTTCACAGAAACAAGAACAGATCAGACTTAAGGAGCTGCTTCTCCCCAAGGCCCCTCATCTGAACAAGATAAACACAAGGCCTGTAATTAAAGATGTAACAAAAGCTCTGTCAATTGTTTTTTGTCTCATCGCCGCCGGCGCGTCGCCTTGCATTATGGCACAAAGCTTAGTCTGGCGTGCTCCAAACACAACAGCTACGAGTTAAGGTTCAGCTGCCCTCATATCCACTCGGCTAAAAGCTCACTTGGCCCTTTGAGAGGGAAAACAGTACTATGGCTGCGGTGTTGTTCTTTTGTTTTAAGCTTTATAATATCAGTGAAGGAAATAATGAAATCCTTCAAAGCTCGTAGTGATTCATATTGCATGAATGAGCAGGTTGGGATTTGGAGTCTTGCTCAAGGACACTTTGCACATGGCTGTTGATGGACGTACGCTGGCTGCAGAGGGAATATAACCTGTGAGCAAATCTGAATTTTTGCTACAGATATTTCTCTGAGACAGAGCTGCTCTGGAGGCGGAAATAATTTCATTGATTAAGTTAGACCTCAGAGCCAAAGAAATGCGGTATTTCAGAGCGTGTTGTGGCAACTCATATCAGACTGGTGAAAATATGATTTTTTTATGGATATCTCTTCTCTTACTTTGACTGAGTTTCTTTCTATAGTGTCCACATGGTAAATATGGACATCAGGGGTGTCTAATTATTTTCTAGTAGTGCAAATATTCAACTACTTTGCAACACGAGAGCCTTGTGTGTTTTTTAACAAAAACATGAAATATGACAATGTGAAAGCCATTTGTAGTTTTTCAATGAAATCACTTATTAATGAATCACTTTCACCTCCCCCTAGACAATTTTGAGCATTAACTTAATTTCATGCATTCTGGTGAACATTTCAGCAGCAATCTTTGGTGGAAGTGTTTTTATTTAGGCAAAGGAAACTCTAAAACTCAACAACCAGGAACCAGGATTCAAAGAGCTGCTAACTCTGGTTGATTAATGTTAACATTACTGTAGCTAGCTAGCCTCGCAAAAATGTCAGATAACAACATAGTGTAAATGTAGTTCATTGCTGCAACAAGGACTACATGATGCCTTTAAAAGCAGTTTAACAAATGATGAACATTCACCTAAAAAGTGTCTTTTTCAGTGACAGTATGTGACCACAGAGACACACCTGAGCGGCAGGTATGCTAAATGCTTTGTTTACCTGGCAGTGTTGCAGCAGTGCAGTAGGCGCGAGCAGTGAAAACGAGGAATGGAGTTTAACTTAAATGGACTCTAAATGAGCCGAATGGAATAGATTTGAAGAAGCAGCAGCGTGAAAGTGACGGCTGTAGAATGGAGTTTAATTTATTAGTGCATTCCTCAAGCCTTTAGACACATCAACGCTGCATGGGGGGAATTCACTTAGGCCAGACTGAGTTCTTCTGTAGGCTGTGACTTAAATGCTACCCAGCTGCTCATGTAAATGTGTGATAAAGTAATACCATATCTAATTCCTCTCTCTATTAGATAAGTTGCAGGTCCAAAGAAGGCTATTTAATTACACTAATTACTGTTACTGCACTGTGGATTGGTTCAATCAGAGTGTGATTTTACTCTGTAGTTTGGCTTGCATACATATATATATATATATAAGCTGTTGATAAGGATCCTATTTAAAGTGGCTACTGTCTGAATTTAATAACCTGATAGTGAAAGGAATAAAACATTTGGAGTAATGATTACTATATGCCCCGCGACCCTGTACGCAGGATAAGCGGTTGACGATGGATGGATTACTATATATATGGATACATGTAGTATGTATTAGAGAGCTGCATTGGGATTGGGGTCAGAAATCGTGCGGGACCGGGCAGTTTTAACTCTGCTGCGAGCGGTTAAAAAATATACTGCGGGTCCAGCCGCAACGCTGATAAGATGGAGTCAACAAACAAAGTTGAAAAGAAGATTAAAGTTAGTGTATCTGGCTGCTCCCGAGAAATTCCTGCAGAGGGACTCAAGCCGGCAACCTCAGGTACAGAAGGGGGACACGCTGACGAAGAGACTAAACCTCCTGGGCACTAGCTTTGGTCACCAGTGCGTCTCTTAACATGTTGGGGAGTGGTGTTTACGCACTGCACAGCCTCGCTGGCTTCTGTCACACGGGCTTATACAATACAAGACCAAAGCAAGGCAAGTCTGAAATTTGGAAAACTTCTCAGTTGTTACTGACAAAAATGAATGCAATGATTTATGTCGGTTATTCTGAACGTTTAGCATAGCCCAAACATTTGTGTCCTTTTTTTCCTCTGCATGTCACAATGTTTGTGGGTCCGGGCGGGAGTGGATACAGATGTTGTTGGTGCCTAGACCTGCCAACAAATGTCTGTTGTTTGAAGAACACAAAACAGCCCACATTTCCTTAGACCTGTACCTTAGACCACTACTGACCTGTAGACTACTGACCTCGGAATCAGCTGCCTTGCCAATCTCCTGCTTCTCTCTCTCGCTCCTAAAATATCTTCAATATCCATCTAGTCAATGAATGAAAGGATATACAACAGCAGTAACAGGGACGCTATGACATTTAGTTTTCACTACACAACAACCTTCTATGGGGACTGATATTGTTTTGAAATAGGCTACTAGAGATAGGTAATATTATTGGCGTGAACTCACATTATCAACACTAGTGTTTTCCATAGCCAACTAAAATATCCCCTTTCCTTTACCTCAGGTTAACATAGCTTAAGTTCAGCAAGTTACAGTCAACAACAACTTACAGTTTCACTCTGTATCACTCACTATGCTGTATCAATCTTCCTTCACCATGTCTGTGTGTCTCTGTCTGTGAGTCTCTGTGGCTGTTTCTCAATACCGAGTTCGCCAAGTTCAGACTTCTGTACTTTAAAGCTCGGACTTGGCAAGTTCGGCTCGGGAGTACAAACTCCCAGGAACGGGAGCACGCAGTCAGTCATTCAGCAATTGGAACAGCAGCGGACTTGATGACATTAGGGGGCGGGACCTGTGGAATTTTTTAAATCAGCTCTGTCTTGAGAAATCAACCACATATTTGGAGTTTAAACAACTATTCCCACATAAAAAAACTCTTAAAACTACTATATGTGACACAAGAACCGCAGAATTATAAGTTACAGTTGTGAGTTTTCTCCTACGACATTCCCGCTTTTTGACGGCGAAATGCATTCTGGGATATCTGGCCATCTGAAGTCCACACAAGTCACCATCGATGCAGGCTCGGTAAAACGGGCAGAGCGAGAACACATCCAGGTATTTGACTGTACTTGGCTAGATGTGGACTTTTGAATTGGAACAGTACTTTGGCTGCGACTTATGACGTTTCTAGTCCTAGTGTCCTAGTGGCTTCAGCCCCCCTAAAATAGGCCTAACGACATCCATGGCAACAATCTAATTTATAATATTCAGTCTGGCTCACTAACCATTTATATATCATCCAGTACATTTAGCTGTGTTGACATTGCTGAGCCTCTGGTGAAAGATGCAAAAATAACATAATAGTTACTGAAAATACAACAGTAAATGTAACTTTATGAATTAACCAGCATGGATTTGTTCAACCTCAAACTGATAAAAATATGACTGTACTGTAGCAGTGGGAGTTTACCTGAGTTTCCAGCATGTTGTGTAAAGCTGTCTCCCGGTGTTAAGCTCTCTGTGTGAAGCATTTTGGTCACTCATGAGTTCAAGCATGCGTAGAAAACTCCATATTACTCCTTTAATACCTGTCTGGAAAGCAGTCTTCACTGTTTCAAGTCTGTGTAACCAAATTTAAAGGATAAAATCCAGTTTATTACTGCTTAGATCTTATCTGTGTAGGTCCTGTCATCATTTGTATAGGTTAGGACTAATTTAAGGTAATTGTTGAATTGCTGGGGAAAAGAAGCCAGAATGAATGAATGGTATAATCATACCAATTTCAGACAACTTCCTGGTTCACCTTTGGCCTATCATATGCAAGAAACTGTTTTTCTGTGAAATGATGGATTATTAACAACGTTTTGAGTGCACTCACTTTCAGTAAAAAAAAAAAAACTGGCTAAACTCTTTATAATCTGTCTGATTGTCTAAATTTTACTCCGGTCTGACTTTGTGAAGCCGTCGTAGCGATGTCACCTCGATTCCAGATCTCACCAATTTCCCTGGTGGGAGCAATGTTTTCACAACTGATCAAAATTAAATGAAAGTTTCAACATTAGAAAAAGTTCTAATAAACTGGAATTGTCTTTAAACAGTAATGTTATAGTGTACTGGAGTACACTTCTCCCTCACTGCAGAAGGGTAAGAAGTTAAACAAATGGAGGTCAGAATGAAGAAACAAGCTTCTTGGCGGTTGTTTTTAAGGGAAAATACTATAGGTGCTTCATTTATTTTATTTGTAATTCCCGTAATTTGCAAATACTGAGGTAAGAATAGGGGAATGTTTGCAGCAAGCACAGTAAGTTACACTGGGGATCTTTTTTCAGCTGTGAACGTTAAAAGACACTAACTGATATGCTGCTCCTAATATTTCATGTCACTCTGACTTTCTGGATACAGCATCTCTACTAAATCTTCAGATGTCAATTCAGTGAATGTAGAGGTGTCACATTAACCCATTTTGTGCATCGAGAATGAATTCTGATTAAATTTTCCTGCAGATAATGCCCAGATCAGTCCCAGAAGTGTCACATCTTCAAAAACACATTCATAGCAGAGGCAGCAGTGACGCCAATTAATTCCGACTTTAGGAGCGCCGGCCCACTTTCTTCTACTTTCGTCAATACCAAATGTTTCCACATTCTTGGGATAGTTTTTGTCAGCTCCATAAATGAGGTATTAAACCTCTCCTTTATTTTCTGTGACTGTCTATCCCGCACACAAATGACTCTCTTTTAGAAATAACTGATGGCGACGTTTCTCAGACGCCTCCAGATTCTGCAGCCTGGAATGCTGCTTCACCGTGGGGCTGAGCACAGCAGTAGTCATTAGAGCAGTCAGAGAGAGATGATTTCAGATCAGTCTGTCACCAACCCCTGGGTTGCAACCCCGGCATAGCGTTAATGGGGACATTATTAAATCAGCTAGAAAAACAGGTGCCAGAATTTACTCTGAATCAAGCAGCCACTTAAAGCATTGTTTCACCCTGCTCTCCTTTTTCTCTCTCTATCTCCTTTCGCTTGGTATGCCTCTCCACTAGCAGTATAACACTACAGTCAGCTCATGATTCGATAAGACACAAGATAAAGAGTTTATAGTTCAATACACTTGTGATATTTTGAACAAAGTTCGAATGAAAACAAACTGTGGCTGTATGACATCCTTTACAAAATCCTCAAGGTGTGCAAGAAAGGTGGTTTAAATATTCACCATTATAACTTTTTTAATTGTTGGGGTACAAAATGCAACTAACAGAATCTATTGTAAACTAAACTGAAGAATGGAACATTAGTATATTAGTCCATGTCCATGTAAAACACAAAATCAAAATTGATTTCAGATTCCTGGGGAGCTGCTGTGGTCATTTGGTTAAAGCCTTTAATTTAGCAAACTGGAACATATAATCTTTAGCCACACAGGATTGGGAATGGTAATGTTGATTGGCTGGTCGGTTCACTACTTTGATCCAGACTGAATGGATTGCCATGGATTGCATTCAACTTTGGTGCAGTGGGTTCAGGTCCCCTGAGGATAAATCCCTTTGATGTTAGTGATCCCCTGATTTTTCCTCTAGCACCACCATGAAATTGACATTTGTGATTTGAAGTGAAATGTCTTGACATCTTTTGAATGGATTTACATTAAATGTGGTGAATGTTCCCAAAATGATGAATTGTTAAACTTTGGTGATCCCTTATATTTCATCTAGTGCCATCAACAGGTCGAAATTTGTATTTTGGCTGTAACTCTGGTTTATAACCAAATACCTAACCCTAAACTAATGTGATGAACATGGTAAATACTACGCCTCTAAGCATCAGCATGTTGCTATTGTTATTGTGATGTTATTTTGTTAGCATGCTGACATAAACATTTAGCTCAAAGCACCACTGTGCCTAAGTAGAGCTTAACACAGCCGCTAGCACACCTGTAGACTCTTAATCTTTTTTAAATAAAAAAAAAAATACAGCAAGTTTATAAAGTTAGATCTTTATCTGCATTGAGCCAAACTGAAGTAAGAAAAATGTCTGAGTGTAACTGTAAAACGGCTATTCGCAGTAGGCCAGGGACAATTTTAAGACCTAAAGTGCACCCACTGCCATTTAATGTATGCAAACTGAAGTTGGTATCTTTTGGGAGTCATTACTGATACGTTTTACTTAGCATTGCATTCTAGTGTTCAGCTTCATAGTGCATTTTGACTTTTTCTTTACTGTTTATTGTAATCTTCCTCTAACTTCTTATCCCTCCTCCATCATATTGTGGACATAGATATGATCCCGTCTTCTTTATCCTGTTGTACGCTCTCAGGAGGGTGCACATAGGCTGGCTGCTGCTTACAAAGCAACATACACACATAAAATAAACATGCACCTCATATCCAGCGGCCCCTTGTATAGTCATCCAACATGGGAGTCTTAAACATAATTGCTGTAAGCGCACAGTCATTCATACAGGTAAAAGGGTTTACTATCTAAAGTCCAACTTTTTTTGACCCCCAGATAGCTTGTTTATAAGAACAAAGCCGGTTGCAAGGCAAAGGTTTTGTGGATCTAAGACCTTCTGAGATGAACGGGTCCTTTGAAGCTTTTAGTTGCCAGGTGACAGAGAAAAAATTTATTTTCCCCCGCACAACCTGACCGAGCACACTGTTACAGACCTTGTGAGTAAGACTCCATTTTTTTCAAGCACCAGTGGTTAACAAGTAATTTGCCAAAATTGGGCAATAGCTTCAGCTACAGTGTAACGCAAGTTGGAGTTCTTAGGAGATGAATATAATGGAACAAATAAAATGTCCTCTCCTCCTGGTACAAACCTTGTTCCCTTTCCTCTGTTTAGATTTGTCATGTTTATGTAGCTGGAAAAGAAAACGGAAACTTTTCACATATGTAGCTTTGAAAGGAACCGCTGGTTTTTCCACTGTGATAAGCCAGGTTTGTTTCGAGGATGAAGGAGAGTGGTGTTGTTTAAATCCCCACTGAACTATTTCTTCCTCTGATCACTGGATCAGTGTGGAAGTACAAACACACAAAAACCAAATAAAGGAGACATTTATCCTGTGTGTGTTTTGGTTCTGGTTAGACGTGGCTGCCTGTGCATACACCCCCTGCATACCAAATGTGTAATGGAGCGCGCACACTCCCCCTAATTGTTATTCTATTGACTCTGGGAAGTGGGGGTAGAGACTCACACTCAAACCTGCTGATATGAGACGCGTGCACTTGCTACCTGTGCAAGAGCCCATTTGAAACCGAGATATCGTGCCCATTGGTTTAGTTTAGGTTAATTAAGTTCAGAAAAAAGACGTCTAGTATGCTCACAAAAAAAGTTGCTTCCACTGGGTGAGTTAAAATACTCTGGAGTGGGTTGTTATTTTTCATTTGGAGAAACATGTTTTCCTTTCTTTTTTCTACATTAATTTTCATTTGCTACATGTAAATAATTAAGCAGGAATACCTTTGCAGACAGAATACATATGAATACATTCATAATTCAGGCACTTTTAATGTTCTGTGTGCATTTGTGTTTGTTGTTTGTATCAGTCACAACACATGTGCCCCCCTCAATTTCTACTTCAAAAGTTACTTTAGTCTTTCATTTAAGATTTAGCAGACAGGGTCACAGGGGCAGAGCACAGACTAGGGGTTATGGGGAATGACAGAACAGGGAGGGGTTTGTGGTCCTGCTGCTTCGAGGCCCCATGTCTCCTCAGCTCCTGTCAGCTCATCAAGACCAAGTCCCTGCCTATCCCCGCAGGAATACCGCATCAAACAGTCCGGGGAGCCTTTTATCCCAAATAGAATGCCGCCCCCTGTCACAACGGAGGCTCTGCAACAAGCCGCACGCGGATGGCAAAGTTTAACACAGCAGAGTGAAAGTCAATATCCTGCCGAGGTGGTGTAGTTGAGACACGAGAGGGGTAAACGATGAAAAGGTCACCAGGAAAATGGGATCCTGAAAGACATAGCTTGTCAGAGACAAGAGCACGCAAAGCAGGAAGCCAGATGATGCCAGGCAGTTAATGTCACGGTTCACTCTTTCGACCTGGTGCCAAGTCTAATGTCTCACAATTAAGGCCAAACGTCTTATTTTTGTCTTTTCCACCAATTACTGTAAAGGTTACTGCTTCAGTTGTGAACTTGGCTTGTATATACAAATCCTGCTTCCACATGTGCATCTCCCTCAACAAAGAAACAATGACTTCCCCGTCTAATTTCCCTTTGTTTCGACCTGTAGCCAAAATCAGACATGAAAAGGCTTGACTGCACACCCCAAAGACACAGAAGAGCTCTTTGTACTCAGGCTTGTTCTGCTCCATGCCATTTTTAATCTCAGGCAGAAGGGAAGAGAGCTGCTCCTCTTATCTTAGATGACATGGAGGCTTTGCTCCCTCTCTCTGGCGCTCTCTCATCTTGTTCTTCTGAAACCTAACTCTCTTTCATGCTTTCCCCTAGTGGTGGTTGTGGTGGCAAAGTGATACACTGAATGAGACTGGCTGAATTTTGTTTAGGTTATTCTGTCTGAAGGCTTATACATGATAAGTGGGGGTAAAGAAGGGCAGACGACAAGTAGGGTATTACCATCCTGGGCTGTATTTTTCATCAAGTCCACTGCACCCAACTGTTGTCATTATTTTTAATTGCCTATTGGATGCACAGCACTATTAAGAGCGTATTTAACTTTCAATCTTGGGAGAGAGGGTCAGGAGTGTTTATTTAGTGCAGGATTATCTGCTTTCTTTTGTTACAGACCACTGAAATGTCGCCCATGTCTGCTTAGTTGGTGACACAAGCGAACCAATCCGAGGATTTTTTGTACTGAATTTCGTGTTGTTCTGAAGTTGTGGAGATTCAGACTGATTGGACCATCTGATGTAATGTTAGTCTTTGGGAGTATGTTTTTTAGTATGGGGTGATGTGCTCTTGAAACAATCAGGAAAGGTTTGTGCTGCTTGCGGTGATTACTGTGGTGAAAGGGACTAGGAGAGGAGAGGTGTTCCTTGAGCGTTAGTCATCGTCAACTTAATCACTGTTCCAAGTTAGTGCTAATAGCACCTTCTTATAACATCTAAAATATTTAGTTAAATGTCTGTTCCTGTACTGTAGACATGTGGAAATAACTGACTCAGGGTGGGGGTAGGGCTAACGTAGTTACAATAATACTCTAGGTAACTTAACTAGCTAGCTTGCAATCATAGCCAGCCAGCCTGCTAAACTCTGTCTATATAAAGGACAACGCATTCAGAACATGGCTTGACATTTAGTGTTCGCACAGACATCTGAGCGAACCCTTACAGCCAAGACATTGGCAAATGATGTAATTTACATCCTTGACGACCCTGGTGGCTATGGGAAAGTGGAGCAATTTTTTGCCTTTATATGATAGAGACCACTGCAAGAAATGTGGGAGAGAAAGAGGGAATGAAATGCAGCAAAGGGTTTGGAATCGAACCCAGCCCACTGTGGTGAGCACTCCTTCTTGACTTAAGCTAACCAGGTGAGTCTGAGCTAGCTAACCTGAGCTCTTGTGCAGTGCAGTAGGCCTACAGCTGAAACAACTAGCCAATTAATTAGTTGATATACAGAGCATTTATGTGCAACTATTTTGATTATGAGTTTTGTTGTGGTTTAAGGCTCTCAATTGTAAGGATTGGCTGTATTGCTGTGTCTTATGTGATAGTAAATTTAATATCTCCGGGTTTTGGATTATTGGTCGGACAAAACAGGACATTGCAAGAAGTCAGCTAGCGCTCTGGGAAATTATAACAAATAAAAGATAATAAAAGTTATTGTTAGATACAGACCTACTGTAGAAGATGCTGCCAGTCTGTGGGCATAGAAACAATAGGTGCTAGTGTTGAGCTGTGTATAGTAAACGCTGATGGTTTATGTTGCCCTTTAGCATGCATTATGGGAATTTTGAGTCTACAGTGTCTTTTATTTCTTATTGAAATATTTGCTCATTTAACCAACAAATTGTCATTATATAAATAGAAATGTCATTCTCTGTATACTGCAAACTGTGACGCTGCCTATGTTTCGTCTGAAAATTGTATTAGAGCAGGAGGATACTTAAGTCACAAATGACTGCATTGGGGGTAAAGTGGCTAATAAGACGATAATGTAAGACTGATTAATGGAGTGGTGAGAAATGGTACTTGAGAGGATACTTATCCAGAGAGGATATGTAACTCTTAACAACCATGAAATCTGCTTTCCTAATGAAAGACCTTAGCAGTCTATTATAAGTTACCACGAAGGGACAGAACAAGTCATGGCCTTTATAAGCCTACATCCCTCAACCTTAAGAGAAGGCGTACTTGATCTGATGCGTGAAAGCACCGTGTCCCCATAGTATCCTGCATATTATCACAAAATCAAAGTCCAGCAACATGCAGAACATAACTGTATCCAATCTATTTCTACGGCGGATCTAGGCTTTTGTGAAGAGACCCGAAGGGACTTGTTTTCCAGACATCTACCACCATAACAGACTTTAAAAACAGACAGAGGCCCTTCCATAAGCCCTACAGCTTCAATTTGTTCTGCCAATTATTATCCTCTGCTCTGCCACAGTGATGGAAGGTGTTGTTCAATGGGCCTGAATGCCACCCTCTCTGTGGCCTGCCTTGACAAAGAGGGAGCCCCTGCCTTTTTCTGGGGGTCCAGTCAAGCATTTGCTGACAGATTGGCTGGGGCGCTAACCAGTCAGGTCTTCAAAAAGACAAAGACGACAGGGAGGGCGGCGTGAGGGGAGGGGGGCCAGTGGTGAAGAAGAATGACCTGCCAAATGAGAAAGAAGACATATTGAAAGGGACAGAGTGGGAGAAAGGAAAAACATATTGAACCAATGAAGAAGTACAACCTTTTGACCATCTGGCTCAGTGGGTGACAACAGCCTTCATCTGTATTTTTAGAGCTGTACAACACACCAAATTACTCTGTCAGGAAGATTAAGGAGAGTCAAAGGGCTGTCGAGTGGAAGAAAAAAAAGAGCAAAGTTGTCCCAATGGACAATGAATAGTGGAGAAACTCAAAACTTTGCTAGCTTATGTCTGGAGCTCCATCACTTTCTTTTGAATACAAATATAATATGAAAACAGTTCAGGCTACGTAATGAAAAAATACAAAATAAGAACCCGAGCAGTAGCCTAGAACACTTCTTATTTCTGTGTAATATATTCTCATTTCTGTTTAAACATGGTTGACTACATCTCCAATATAATTTCACTTTCCCAGACCTTCTCCTCATGAGGAAAACTATGCAAGAGACTCAACTCTGAAAACCTCTTTTTGCTGCATTAATTCCATGATTGCTTAAATGAAACACTGCTATTTTCTCGCTCAGTGCTAAACAGGGATCAGATCTCCGTGACCATGACTAATCTTCCGCTGCGCTTTTTATGTGTATTGGCGTGCACCTAATTTTTCAGGATCTTTTTGCCAATTTGGAAAACTAATTGCTTTGACTCTGACTGGGCAAGCAGCGGAATATAATGCAGTTTAAAGCTTCATCTTTTATGCCCATAAATCCCTCTACAGATCCAGCCGTGTACAACACTGGCTTATTAAAATGCATTAGGGCAGGTTCGCCAGCGTGAGAGGGAAGGTGATTTTTTTTTCTCCTCATCCTTTGCGTTTCTACTTCGCTGGTCAGTGATCCAAGGACTCTGCACTTGCAGCAATCTTCAGACACACTCCCAGCTGTCACACACTCCTGAGTTTTTCCCCACCATGCTGGTCACTTTATTCACTTGCAAATACCCTGAGATGAAATGAGTTGCCTTTGTAATGTGGGAAGGAGCATTTCCCTCCACTGCTCACTATCTACCACCTCATGTCTCTTCCCGTGCTTGCCTGATTTTACCCCACCTCTTTGATTTACACCCCCCTTGCTGTAATTTCACCCCTATCCTGTTGTCAATCTACCCCCCTATGACTCTTTATTTCCCCTCCTCCTCTTCTTTCTCCACTTCTCCGCTCCTTCCCATGCCAGAGGTTGTAGATGGCTGGATTACACTGGAACCGGGGGAGGCCGTCCCACTGATTGTAAGGAGAGGGATAATTGGTCCTTTAGTCTGATTGGGTCCCCAGATAGGCAACACGAGGGATGAGAGTGTGCAGACAGCTATGAGAAGCAGACGGCACCAGTGACAGAGTAGAGGCAGTAAGGGAAGGTATATATATATATATATTTAGATGGAGAGAAGGGAAACTTTACAAAGGGGACAGTGAGAGAGTGCGTGGACTCAAGGTGACTTTTGGGGAAAGTGATGCACTGCAGGCAGTAGCTTTCACAACTTTTACAAGGGAAATTTAGCGAGCGTGCAGGGAAAAGAAGAACAAAGAGATAAAAGAAGAAGAAAAACTAGCATTTTTCACAGAAGAAGGACTGAAAAAGAGGAATAAAGTTGAAAAGGGAAAAAGGTAAGCCATGGAATTTTTGTTAAGAAAAATTATCCTTGACTTTCACCGGCCATGTTTAAAACACAACAGTGCCAATGAAAAACACCGATAATACTTTCAAGCTGTAAACAGGGAATGGTGAGAATGATTTAAGGGAGAGTGGGGATTTGTCAGCTGTAACTGAGCTTTGAAACACTCTGAGTGGAGATGGAGAGCGCTGGGATGAATAAGACACGAGGTGGGAGCACTATTTCATTACTATACTGAATCAATAGTTCAATTTTTGTGTGTTAATCGATAAACAATGTTTACAGAAACAATTATATCGCATGTCTGGCTGTCAAAAGTAGGTCACGTTGATTATTCGGAGAGCCCTGCATCAGCCGGGAGGGGGTTTGGTGGCACATTATAAAACTTTTGTGAACACGAGCTCAGGCTCAAAGCGTGGCTCCAATTCTCAGCACGTCTGCACTGTCGCTACTTCAAACAAGTCATGCTGAAGGAGAGGAATGCCTATCTGCTTTTTACGGACCTCTGTTTGGCATTCAGACCTCATTCCTCAGCCAGAGCCAAGGTTCTAGTTTCTCAAGATGAGGACAGATTAATTTTTTTCCCAGATAAAACCTATTAAGCTATTGCCCATCTTGTAAGCTCAGGTCGACATAAGACACTAGATTGGCCTGCTTTCAACAGGGCAGAACAATTTATCCTGCCATTATCATTGTCAGCAAGAGGTGGTGAAGGATCCTCTGAAAAATGAGCATTATGCCCTGACCTCCATATCAACAACACTTTTCAGGTTTCTGTGATGGTGCTTGTGGTTGAGGTGTCTTCAATGACATTCCAGCACAGGAGATGGTCTATTAGTGGAGAGGATTTTCCAGCTGCCACCATGTGGGGGATGAAAACTGTACATCCAATTCTCCTTCTAGACAAAACCCCAAAATTCAAAAGAGATTGTGAGTTCGATATTAATTTGAAAGGATCCGTCCCCCAGACACCGGTGTTTAATTTGTGGCGGAGTGACACTGATTGCAAACTTTTCCAGATGACGCTTATGCATGGTGACATCATTTCCATGCACCAGTGCCTGGGATGAATGCCAGTTTGTGTGATTTAATTTCTCCATAAATGACAAGTTTCCTTTTATGGCCCCCGCCGAGCAGACTAAATGTGCACTGGGGAGGGAAGGGGAGGAGAGGGAGGCAGCTTAAAAAGAGAGGAAAGAAAACTAAAGATAGGTGCGAGTTCAAATGATACAATAACACAGATATAATAAAATGTTTTAAAAGACAGAGAAGAAAATGTAAAGGGCATAAAATGAGACAAAAACATATATTTTTTTGGTCTATGTTTTTGTAAACAGGAGCAGCAGAGGGTTGAACAAACTTCTGAAGCTTGCACAGCACACAAAGGCAGATAGAGAGCGGAGGGAGGGACCAGTAATTAAAAACACCTTACAGTAAACGAGCCGCAGGGAATGAGACGCTCGTCACGGCACAGCGGTGGTGGCGCACACAGCTGCACAGACCGAGGCCCGGGGAGCTCCCTACAATTAGAGAGCATGGCAGAAGCAGGTTCAAAGCCTGCCTCATGCCAGCGTCTCTGTCCTGAGGGGGGACTGGGTTGGAGGAATGAGGACGAATAGAGGGTAGCTCTGACATGCACACAAGCGTGCGCGTACACACACACATAGAGACATGCTGTGCATCCACAGAGAACTCATATTCATACCAACACACATACAACTGTGTGATCTTGAGAGAGTTTGGCCAGAATACACACCTCCCTTAGCCTGGCTCTGCCTTTCAAGGCTGCCATCTCTCCCTGTGAGCCGGCTGAAGAAACTGGGTCCTTGCTGCAGGCGGTGACGTTATAGTCCCTTTTCTTTAGAAACCAGAAGACCTGGTCATTTTATTCCGTCTTTACACACACACACATACAAAATATACCAGAGGCCAAACTGCAGGCAAAGCCTGCTTTTTAAAAGTTAGTGCAGAAGCAGAGTCTGCATTTAATTATGTGTAAATAAGTAAATAAACATTAGCATTCAGAAATTAAAAACTATGCTCCGTTGATGAATGTGGCTTGTCATGCTCAGCACTGTGCCCTGGTAGAGAAATTTGATTCAGCAGCTGTATTTAAGAAAACTCTCCTACATTTTGCAACAGCACCCGCTCTTGCTTATTGTCCTCGGCTTATTTAAAGACTCTCATGCCGGAGCTTTTGCATCTAAAAAAAGCCAAAGTGCATGGATGTAGCCCCCAGCCTGGGTCGGAGATACAGAGCCTTCATGGTAGCGTCACTTTCCCCCGTGCTAAATCAATTGTGGTTAACAAATTGGCCATGACGTTTGCCCTGCCAGGGTGGGTGGAACCCTTTTTCATGGGTCCACCCAGTTTTTAAGGACCTTTTCCACAGTCTGGGAGGCCTCTTTTTAGAGCTGAGGTGAGTGGAGCACAGACATGGCCACTGTGAAATTAACACTTAATAATGCTCCACATAGCACTTAAACAGGGCCGACCCATACTAATGTACCACACACTGAGATGGCCCTTGGTAACCTCACTTAGTGAATGGGAGTTTGGTTGTTGTGTCGAGGTTTTTGATAACATTAGGAATGGAACTATTTTTTGTGATTAATTAATTAATCATTTGGTCAGAAAATGGCAAAAAATGCCCTTTGCAATTTCCCAAAGCCCAAGAGGAAAACTTATTTGTCCAACCAGCAGTCCAAAAGTAAACTCTTAAGTTTACTATCACATAGGTCAAAGAAAAGCAGCAAACCTCAACATTTGAGAAGCAGGAACTGGGTTATGTGTGACATTTTTGTTGACTTAACAATTAATCAGTTATCAAAAAAAGGTGCATTTCTTTATTAATTTGCCAATTGTTTCAGCCCTGGACAACATTTACCATTACATTGCTGATGTATTTTAGTTGGTTCATTAAGTTGTTGTTGTTTCAAACATACTTTTTTTAATATCTTGCTTTGAGGAAGGTGAGTTGTCAGTGTTTAATTAACAAGCAACCAAAATGCAGCCGAAAATTTGCTAAAGTACTGCACAATTTAAATCTGTAATGATCTGAATACTCTGACAAAGCATCCAATCCCAACAGTTGGGTCCAACCTTTGACACATTTCAGTCTGTACCCCAGTTTGGCATCAAATAGTATTTCTGTTACATTACAGGAGGGTGTTGTTAATTTGGGCATTTCCGACTCATTAATCGGAAGATGTGCAATTATGTGTGCTGCCTCAGCCCAGTGGTGGTTGGTCAGTCCTACTGTAGCAAATGTTTCCTGTTTGTTTTCCTCCATTGGAAGGAAAAATGTACCTCACTCACTCGTGTAAGTGCAGTTTGATAAAGTCTGCTGTTGTCACATTGCAGTTAATGGAGCAGCAGGTGGACTTGGAGTAAAATGATAACAATATGGCCCATCATTTTGTCACACCAGCTGCTCCTCCTGACAATCACCGTCTCTTCGACTGTCACTTAGTTTCTTCCTCCCTTTCAGCAAACACCTTTTCTTTTTAGGAGCTTCTTGCTTTTCAAAACAAACATAAAAATCGGATGCTCCTACTTCTTTTGCCATTTCCTGTTAAAGTGTAACACGCTAACAACTCTAAATTGTGTTATTTTCTGTTGAATACAAAGGCAGATTTTCAGCTAGGGAAGAATGTTTCAGCCTGGTGGGAAAATACCTTTTCGCCTTAAGTCTGGCAAAGCTTTTTCATATGATTGCTCCTCCGCCCTCAACCTCGCTCCTCATCCCTTCATCTTCACATCCCTTCAATCCACCATTCACAGCTTGTGTGGCAAACGCCAGCTGCTTTTTCTTTAAACAAGTGAAATGCCATAAGATTAGCAGAAGAAAGATGGGTGAAATGTTTTGCCAGCACTATTACGTGGCATGTAACCTCATTAGGGGCAACAAAGCGGAGCAAAATGCTCGGGTGCAAGCTGTGACCTTTCAGGGGAGGAGCTGAGAGGGGAGGCCAAGGGTTCGTGGGCATAGAACAGGGAGCTAATTTTACTTCATAATGGCAACCAGGCAGCTTGAATAGACAGAAAAGAGGGGAGCAGTGAGGTCAAGTGTCAGCCATCCTGCCAAGTGTCTCTCTTGCAGGGGAGGCCCTGAAACACACACACACATACATACATGCACACACACACTGGGGCCAGCCTCGCGCTGACAATGCAGCCACGCCCCCCACCCTTCCCAGGCTTTTGTGCCTCTTCAACAATGATTAACTGAGTTTGGCGATTCAGAGAGTCTAGAGCAGCACAATGCACTCTCTCTTACAAAACATAATAGAGTCAACCCATGAGTCAAACAGTCTCTCTTTCTTCCGCTGTTTTTTTTCAAACTGTCCATCTCCCCCTGCTAACAGCCTCTTTGCTTTTCTTTTCCGTTCTCCCCCCTCTCTCTGCCTCTTCTCTGCCTTCATACCATAAATCCTATTGTCCCCCATGCTCGTTAATGCAGGAAAAGCAGGCAGATGCGGCCGTCCTCCTAATACATAAAAACAAGATGCAGATGGAAAGAGGCAGCGTAGGTGCCATGGGCTGCATGTGGAAAAACAAAAGGTATTGATTAGCTGGAATCGATGCGTAAACCTAAAAGCATCTCCTGCAAGAAATTCAAGGAATTGATCGCTGGCCTTAAAGATTTGTATGATGCTCGTATAAAAAAGGGGGAGACATATTTTAGAGGCATAAAATCCAACATCCAGACAGGACCACAGGGCCCTTTCAAAACGGAGATAGGGGGGGGGGGGGGAGTACACTCACAATGAGCGGTGTGCAGAGCTGACAGGAACTTGTAGAACATGGTGTGAGTAAAGCTGAGCAGGCATGTTAACAGAAACACTAAAATCTCAGAACATCACACCCCCGGGCCTTTTACAGGAGGTGTGAAGGAGCTCACCTCTCCTCGTGACAGGAGGAGGAGGAACGAAGTGAAAGAGTGTGGGTTTTTTTTCCGATGTGAAATGCCTGATTGTCCCAAGCTGAAGGAAAAGGAGCTGAAGCTGGTGGTATCAAAGGGCACAATCATTTCTTTTTTTTTGCTCCTGCAGGCTCCGAAAGGGTTTAGAGGTTTAAAGTTTAAGTATATGCCTATCAAAAAGCTTAGTTTTTAACACAGCATATCTGTCTGTTCAATCCATACACAATCAGAAATGTAAAATTGATAGTTTGTGGTTGTAGAGGAAATGTAGTTGTGAAACTGTCATAAGTTTATCTATCCATTCAATACTGGCTACCTCGTGGTGACGATGTTAAGTCACCGTTTCTTACTGTTGTTCACAAAAGAATAGTTACAGCACATAACTCTGAATTAATTGCCTCACTAGGTTACGCTATTAGGTACACCTCGAACATGCACAGTTTTGTTCTTCATATTTTAACTCTCTTGTGGTAAGCAGCCCAGCAAGAGTGAGTGGCAGCATGACATGAACGTTTGTTTTGTTTTGTAACCATTGTCCCCGTTTTCTTCTCCTCTCACATTACCTTCCATCCTCCTCGGCAGTACATGAAGAATCCCCTCATTCCACTATGATAAAGTAGCACATGGACACACAGCTCATTATGACAACAAAAACTCAGTAGTAGAGGGCTAATCTGGATTCAGGAGAAAGACTGTCAATATGTGTCATCCGCAGGTCTCCCACAGAGCAACACAGATGGGGGCTCAGAATATGACAAAAGGATGATGATGTCCAAAAGGACATCAATCTGATTCTCATCTGTCTCCTTTTTTTTCTCTTGCAGCACACCAACAGTAGCCAAAAAGAAGGGTACCAGGAAACAGCTGTACTTGTGAAGAAACTACTACTCTGTGCTTAACGATGGGAGACCGATTGTATCTTCCAGCAGTTGCTAGCGCCTTGCTCCCCGTGGCCCTTGGCATATTGACCCTTCTTCCTCACAGCCTTTTGGGTAAGCCCGCAGGGGAGGAAAACGCAGGCAGCTCAGCACTGCTCCAGAGGGTGAAGAGAGGCTGGGTGTGGAACCAGTTCTTTGTCTTGGAGGAATACACCGGACTGGAACCACTTTATATTGGAAAGGTCAGTGTTGACTATGTGCGCACACATAAAAGTATAACCTGAAAAAATGCAAAGTGTACAGGTTTCGGGCCTGGTAGGGGAGCAGCTTTTCTGCATGACCTTTCCGCTTGGTGTAGCCTGTGTATAAGGTGTCTCAGTGTAGGTGTTGCAAAGAGATTTCAAACAGTGCAAACTTAAAGATCTATAGGGGAGCTCAGCCGCCTGGAGATCATCTGCTGCTCGGCTAGAGCTGAGCACATGAATGCAAAAGAGAAGATCATGGGTGGGAAAAAGCAAACTTAAATAACTGCAAAAAAAATACCAATTGAATCCCTGGATACACTGTGTCCATACTAAGGCAGCCTCTCTTCTGTCCACTTTGAACCAGATCCAGACAGCAGTGATTGAGTTAATTGACTCGAACCGAGGCTTCGCTCAGTCGGCCTTCATTCCACAGAAGTGGACGGCACGTCTGCAACACACCCGACATGCTCTGAAAAGAGCAGACAAGGGATGCTCTCAAAGGAGCACTTTGATCGCTCAGTCGCTAAAGTGAATTGAACATTTGATCAATAGTTGTAAGGCCAGTCATCATCAGCAGAGCGACACAACAATCAATGAAAATTGCCATTACATCACCACGTTTTTTGTTAAAGGTTTTTTGGCCATATGTAAATTGTTTGAGCCAGAACACACCATTGTCAGAAATTATCTCCTTGAAACATAAAATATCCCTTCACTTTGACCTCTCTGTGGCCAATAAATTAATCGGTACGATGAATGCTATTAGCAGGCTCCTCTTGTTTAGATTGTATCAGCTGTTGTCAAGTCAAGTCGAGTTAGCTGAACTACAAATGTTATCTGGTAAGCACGCACCACAATCCAGTGGTTGGACACTCACAGTTTTGTTACAAAAGAAATATTGTTCTGTTTCATTATGACATTCAAAACTAAAGTGAGGCATGCATGATATGACAAAAAACACCACCACGTAGGAGTTTGTACTCTATTATCTAGCATTAGCTGTCATTTTCCAGTATGTTTTAGCTAGTTGCTAGTTACATTTACAACTTACATTTAATGCTAGAAGATAATTAATACTCAGAATGCTTCAGTTATACTTTTAAGCATACCAAATCAATATTTTAATCACCTTGATCAATATTATGGACATTTACTGGCGAGCAGTAGCTTAAACAAGCGAAACTTCAAGCTAACATAGCATTAGCTCAGCAGCTAAAACAGAGCTGTCAGCAGCATAAATTTACTGTCAGTCTGGACTTACTAACCATGTGTATCACTATAAATGGAAAACTATCACTTTTATTAAATTAGTGCAAATTAAATTATTATTTTATGTATCTTTTGTCGCTAAATGTGAGGTACAGTAAATTTGTCTAGCCGTAGATGAACGTAAAATAAGATCCATAAGAACCATATGATATCTGACTTTTTACTTGATTGAAAATAACATTAGATGTTTACTATGATATGCCAGACATCAATTTTTATAGTTTTATCAACATTTTGTAGCACCCAACAGGCATACAGTTTTAGTAGTTATTGCACCCCTTGAATGAGCAACGACCCCACAGAACAGCACTGATGGGGCGCTTTTGACACCTCCTCTAGATTATCCTAGCTCAAACACTGAATTGTATTGCATGAAAAATTTGAATTCTCATAATATCCGTTCCTGTATTTTTCACCCGATAGCAAATTGAAATGGCACTGAATTGAATAAAGAGTGCAGAGCATTCTGTCAGAACTTGGCTGTAAGATCTCTCAGCGCCCATGTGCAGAGCTGTTAAAACGCTTTCTTTTCCCAAATTCCTGAAAATAGGCTGCCCTGATCTTAAATCGCTGATTCCAGACCTTTAATGGAATTTACCATTGCCTCAGTAGTCCTCGTCGACTTTTAAAACACTGCAGTACTACCACTCATCCTCTGAAATGATGTAACCTGCCTAATTAGTGATCTGGAATAATTTCCCAGCCACCGCTCGGGATTACTGAGGAAAATGCTGCATTCCAAAAAGTCACATGGTAAGACCAGATAGAAGAGGAACAAGTCCTAAGAGAGTGTCACCAGAGCTGCAGAAAAAAAGACTAAATCTGCATATGTGGTATGCAATATTCCTTACAGTTGCTGTAGCATATTCACTTTCATCTTACCTCTTCTTATATCACATTTAGTGTTTCTTCACTGATTCTGTCCAAGCCGCCCACCCTCATTTTTCCAAGCTGAATAAATTAAGTGATTCTGACAGGCCAGGCTACTACCCAGAGAGCTACTCAATGCAGAAAAGCATTGTAGGATATGACAATTCAGGAGAAACGTGTACTGTAGCCTCCCCCATAAGGGTTATTCCCCCCCCCCCCAGCTCAGTATTCAGAGCCATGGGGATCTCGGAGGTTTGGGCTTTGGGCTAGGACTAAGACCGAGCAGGTAATTGATAGCCTCAGTGTCAAACTCCCTCTTTTCATAGGCTTGGATGTAGAGGAAGAATCAGTGCAGGAGAAGGCGGATAAGGTGGATGGAAGGCACCGGCCCGAGATATATCCATATATATACCATAAGACACGGGGCTGAAGCCCACAATGGGGTGTTGATTAAAAAAATATATTCTGGACCGCGCTGGGCTACACAGCGCTTTGCAGGAGAGAGTGCAGGTGGCCACATTGACCGAAGAGATAGGAAAAGCTGTTTTGTCTGCTGCTCTGGGAATGACGGGTATTGTGAAGATTGCTGCTGAACTATCATTACAATAACAACAATGAGTGCTGTAGCTGCAAACTTTTAGCAGTTCAACAACCTCAGCTTGGTCATTTCATTCAGTGGCTACAGATGACGAAAGGCCACTGGGAGTATTTTTAAATGCATGTGTTTAGAGTCAGCAGGGGGATTTTTGTCAGTGTTGTGTTGTGT
This sequence comes from Micropterus dolomieu, assembly GCF_021292245.1. Lineage (NCBI taxonomy): Eukaryota > Metazoa > Chordata > Actinopteri > Centrarchiformes > Centrarchidae > Micropterus > Micropterus dolomieu. Next base: position 14,657,889 of record NC_060157.1, read on the forward strand.
GCTCGTTATGCACGCGTGTTGAAGACATATGTCAACAGGGGCATTTAATTCTGCTCTGCCATAGTGATGGCAATAAGCACTCATCATACGCAGAGACCCTCTAAGTACAAAGTAAGGAGTGATTGCGCATCAACAGGCTGCCATTTGCACTTACAGGTCACAAAAGGCCTCTGATTGCACTGCAGGGCCCATGGCAACAATCGGGCTGTAAGCTGTGATTAGTCTACTTACAGCTACAGTATTATGGTATACATATAATAAACACCACCACTGGAGGTTTAGAATATTCATTTTACAGTGATACAGAGAAAGCAGCATTCTCACTTCGACCAAAGATTGCAAATAACTTTATTTTCTGTTGACCTGTTGACTATAGAAAATAGACACAGTATAATGGCTTACCAGGCCTGAGCCTCGACCAACCTCACTAACACATTTTCAGTTGGATTCAGATCAAGAACTCGCTGTTTGGCCCCTTTCAATTCCTTTGGTTATCTTCTGTGGTTGTTTACACTGTGCTGCTGCATTGTTCTAAAATTAGGGGGTTTGACCCGATTAAATGTCCTGGAAAAACATGTCACATCTTGACACCATATGTTACATTCCTGTTCCTAGATTCAAATTGTGACCACTGTTACACTTTGATGATGTAGTTTTGTCTGACTCTTCCCTCTATAACTAAGGCACTAGCAGTTTAGTTGTCCCATGTTACTTCCAAAACCCTTGAGATGTCTCCAAAATAACAAAAAAAAATGGATCCTTTCTTTGGGAATATGCATTGTGGATTAAACCTTTTTTGTCTGATTCATCTCCACAGCTCCACTCAGACATGGATAAAGGTGACGGCTCCATTAAGTACATCCTGACGGGCGAGGGCGCAGGTACCACCTTCACTATCGATGACAGCACCGGGGACATCCACGCCATCCAAAGGCTAGACCGGGAGGTGAAGGCCCAGTACATCCTTCGCGCCCAGGCCCGCAACCGCCTGACGGACAGGCCTCTGGAGCCTGAGTCCGAGTTTATTGTGAAGATCCAGGACATCAATGACAATGAGCCGAGGTTTCTGGATGGGCCCTACCAAGCATCTGTACCCGAAATGTCCAAAATAGGTGAGCAGTGGGAGATGAAGGCAGACAGATGGATGGAGACAGAACCTAAACTGTTGCATGTACATATTGGGGTTGTTTTTCAGGAAGTGGCTCATGCGAATTTGCAGCCGTGGAAAACAAGAGCAAAGTATATCATAGTCCTGCAGAGTCATCGTTGTTGTTTGTTCTTACAGGCTTGTCTCCATCTGCTTCATTCACTATTCATAAACCTACTTTTGTGGTTACTTTGAAGTAAATAAGCATAGCTAATTCCTGGAGCTGCTGCTGCCACACATGGAAAAACTTTTCCTTGATTTATAAGATAATATTGGTGTAGCTGACCGGCACCTTTCATCCACCTCATCCTGTTACTCCCATTTTAGCCACTGTTCCTCACGTTTGCCTTTATGTTTACCCAGGAACATCTGTGATCCAGCTGACGGCTACAGATGCCGACGACCCAACGTACGGCAACAGTGCTCGGGTGGTCTACAGCATCCTGGAGGGCCAACCTTATTTCTCAGTGGACGCCAAGACTGGTACGACTCCCTCTAAAACACTCAATCTGTAACCACGGAAACCAGCTTTTTTATCCATTACATGGAGCGCCTGATAGATTTCAAGCTTCACCAGCCACTTTAACTATTTTATGAGCTGCATATGAATTTGTAATAAGTATGAATGATGTTAGATGACCTGATAAAGTCCACAAACTACCACTGACAGTCAGGATTTACTAACACTCGGCTGACAGCTGCTGTTAATTCCCCACCTTGTTTCTAACACTGTATCACACTGTCTGATTTTAACAGTCCACACTTTAAGCCCCTGTGTACACGAACCAGCTCTGAATGTGGGAAGCTCAGCATGGTTTCTGTTGTTGCTATGAGACTACCGAACACTTGTCTGAAACACGGTGCTCTTTTGTTACAACTTGCAGCATCTCAAAAACTCCTGGCACAAAAAAATATGTGCTAAGCTCAAAGTGTGACTTCTCTGTTGAAAATGAGGACAAAATAAGACAGGCAGCCCCTCGTAGTGAAGTGATCAAGTGTTTCCAGAAACTCATAAGAGAAATCTCACAGCTTTAATCCCCTAAAAATATATATGTCCATTTGTCACAAACCAAATATACTTAGGACTGCTGCCAGCTAAACAATATCATTGTGATTTTCATCATACCAACATATCATTGAGCTTATTTGATTTATTGTCAAGAGTTAGACGAGAAGGCTGATAACAGTCTCATGTCTCTGCGCTACGTGCTAAGTTTGAACTGGGAGGCAATTAGGCTAAGTTAAGTTAGTATAGAGACTGGAAGAAGGGGGGGGGGGGGGGGGGGGGGGTGCTGTCAGGGCAGCTCTGAAGCTCACTAATTAAAATGGTTTGTCTTGTTTGTTTGATACAAATGTGAAAAGACATTTGATTTTTTAACAATGGAATAAAGCCGTGCTAGCTGTTTCCCCCTGCTTCCAGTCTTCATGCTAAGCTAATCACAGTCAACATTGCAGCACATGGTAACAGCATTTAAAACTCCAAACTTCCACTTCCAAAAATCCATTAGTTTCCTAAAAGCAGAGAATCACTGGACATTGTTTACCACAGCTGCCTCATTTCCTTGTTTGTGAGCAAAGAAATCTGTTGCCAAACCTCTCAGGCTGCGCCGGCCATCAGCAGCCTCTCAGACTGCTTCTGCTGTAGGATCATCCATCACTGAAACACAAGTGGCTCTACAGCTATCAATCAGCCTCCCTGAATCGGCTCTAAGCACTGCACTGACTCTTTTATTGGTGGAAACACAATGTAAAACTTCAACAGATATAGCTCAAACCTTCAATACTGTTGCATGTACTCCTTTTCTTCTTCTTCAGCACAAAACATCACTTGACCTTGTTTATCTCTGGCAAAACTGTTTGTCTATGGATGTCTTTGCTAATAATGCACTGTTAATAATAGTGTACAGACAAAACCCTCTACTGTCCAATGACCATGGAAACTCATTTATTTAGTCTTATGGAAGCTATCCATCCGTTTATTGTCAGTTTTGTTTTGTTGTTTGGGATGCAAGCATGTACCTCGTCATGTTCTGACTTTTACGTTTCCACACTGCTGATACTTTGATATCTTAAGTCTTTTTCATACACACATGCACACATAAAACCATGCTAACTCATCTACATGTATAGAATTGAGGTTTTTTAACCAAGTAAAAAAATCCTTATCCTGAAAAAGAAAACCAGAGTTGCCTCTAACTCAGGCTGTGGAGCAGCAAGTAAGAAAGAAAGGCAAAAACATTTACCTTTCTTTGGACAAAAGTTGATGTTATGTGATCAAATACATGACGTTTAGGAAATCTGACACTTAAGGGACTAGACCCGAGATGCAAAACATAACATTAGTTAACGCAGCTCACTTTCTGTTCTTGTTCAAGAGGTAGGTAGGTAGATTTATTTGTCACAATATAACAGGTAATATAGTTTGTAACTTCCTTCTGCTAAGTAGTAGACAATATACATATGAAAGCAATTATAAAAATGGTAAACAGAAATAAACTGTAATAATAATAATAATCATCATCATCATCATCATCTTAATCATGTGGACAGCGATACACAATCCAATGAAAAAATTTAAAATCTATGCAGTATCAAGATGTTTTTTCTCTATTGCAGCCCAATAACAAAGTTTGGTTGTTGACGATGTAGTTTGGTAAGACTTTAAAAGAGAAACCCTGTCATTAAACTAAATCGTTACTTAAAAAGTAGAATAGTTTATAAATCACTCATGCAGCCTCTTTTCCGATCCATTGGGAGTGTTGACATTTCAAGACACCATCGCTTGGACACATGACCCTAATCTGTGTCCCCAGTCTCGTTGCTGACTTTTAATTCAACTCATGTGTCTTTTTTGCCCTCTCTTATTCTCTGTGTTTTGGTATCTCTCTTCAGGCGTAGTCCGTGTGTCCCTTGCAGACATGGACCGGGAGACCAGAGAAAACTACACCGTGGTCATCCAGGCCAAGGACATGGGCGGCCAACTGGGGGGTCTCGCTGGTACCACCACTGTCAACATCACACTCAGTGACATCAATGATAACCCACCCATGTTTGACCAGAGTAAGAGATGGACAACTTTTACATCCTTACTGCATTCTCTCTTATTATTCACCCATTTTTGTTTCTTTCCTGATTCACTTTACTCCTCGCTCTACCTGAACTCACATCACCTTTCTGGACTCCCTCCTCATACTCTTACAGCTGAAAAAAAAGCTAAAGTAATGAACAGTTTCTCTCAACAGTGGAGGTGCCAGATACTATATTATGGCATAATATATCACAATTCAAAAAAATTACTAAATTTATCATATGTATCAATGAGCTGAAAATGGATGGAATATTAACTAAACCTGATTGGTTATGACTCCCAGAAGTTACAAATTATTGATTATTATATATTTTATTTTCACAATTGAAAATAAATGATGATTTTCTCGATTAATCAGTTTTTGTCCATAAAATTTCTGGAAACATTGAAAAATGTCATTGTGACATCTTCAAATGTCTTGTTTGGTCCAACCAAAAGTCCAAAACCAAAGATATTCAGTTGACAGTGGTAAAATAAATGTGAGAAAAGCCGCATATCCTCACTTGAACCACTGAATATATATTGTATATTTAGACCAAAAAAGCCACCTGAAGTGTTCAGATGTTTAATCTGAATGAGGACATTCTCATTTTCAGAATTGAGTTTGGTATTATGCAGATAAAGTTGTGATTGTAAAGTAGCTGCTTTGCTTTTATTTAAGGGGTTCTTTTATTTGCATTTTGCACCAAAACCTATAAGAAAAATTTGCACCCCGTGTTATATATTACAGAACCGAGATTTCCTGCATTTTTAAATCTCTCACCCTAAATACAGGCACTGGGAGTTGAGACGCACCACAAACCTCAACCCAAAACCCTCACATGAGCCTGAAGTTCCAAAACCACCCTGTATTTCAGGACTGATACTGACTTGGAGTTTGAATCGTTAGTGTTTTTCAGCTGCAAATGTCTGCATGTGGGGCAGTGGTGTGGCATGCATGCAATAAAACATGGACTATGATATCCAAAGTGACACCACGAGAGTTTGCTGTTTTGTATGGGTGGCTCCACTTGTATCCACCTCATTTCTCTCGAGCATCCAAGCTCTTAGCCTCTCTGCCCTTCTCCCTGTGTCCACTTCTGGCCACCAGTCTGTGACAATTTACCCCCTGGCCTCCTCCCTCTCTCCCTCCCTGCTTCAGCCACCAGTCGCCCCATGCTGTCTCTTTGATTATCCCCATTTCTGTTCCTCTCATTAACGTCTTCCTGAGGTCAGGGGTTGTCTAGCTGTCCGCAGTCATGTATTCTTGGCCGACGGGTGGCTTCACTCCTAGACAAAGAAAACACCCGCCGCCGCCCACTTCCACTTCCATCACTAGTCCCCGACCAATTAGAGCAATCACTTCGATAGAACTTTGATCAGTTGAGAAGAGCTTCAGGGATTCCCCTCTATCAAGCACAATGTGCAGGCATTTCACTTTGGACTGCAGGGAGTGCCACAAATTGGGCAGCTGTCACCTCTTCTTTGAGGTTAAACGGTAGATGAAATTGAAGCTGACCCATGAGACAGTATATAACCCAATTGTGAGGCGTTTATGGACCCATTTCTTATAAGCTGTCCGAGATGTGATTGTGAGAGGAGAGAACAACTTTAGAGGTGACGGAAGAGGTATGGCTCCCTCTAGAGGATAAAAAAGTAAAACTGATGGAAAAAGGTGTGACCGGATGATCATTCTGATTATTTATTTCCTCAGGGCTGTATCAGATGAGCGTCCCAGAGTCTGCTCCCGTGGGCTCGGTGGTGGGTCGTATCTGGGCGAAGGACAGAGACATCGGGGTCAACGCTGAGATGAAGTACAGCATCATCGATGGAGATGGAAGGGACACCTTTGACATCACCACCGACCCCACCAACCTTTTTGGCATCATCATTGTGAAAAAGGTACACAGGCAAACTGATAAAGAAAACATAAATCTATATTTTAACAACTTACAGGTAATACATAATATTGATCATTTCTGGTCATTCCTCTTATCTAAATTAATATTAATCAGAAAACAAGTATTTGATATTTGATACCCTGATACGAACCCCAAAAATGCTCCTTTGTCACAGTTACAAAACTCCCTTCAAAAATCTGCCAATTTTATTTTGACTTAAGAAGGACATACATTACATGAATTGTAAAGTATTTTAGTGGCACTAAAATCAATATTTTTTTAGCTTTCAGTCTTTTGGAAAAACATCTGTCTTGATCTCTTCAACTTTCTGCAGTAGCATCCTTCATCATTTTTTTCCCAGACACAACGTTGCCTTCTGCTGTATGTATACATACTGCGGAGATTCTTTCTTTAACATCAAACTGGCACAACTTCTAAGTGTATCTTGAAGGAATTACAGTTGAGAATTCTGACTGCAAAGAGCATAACTTGTTTGCCACATTCAACTTGTGTTTAAAACTGCAGCCAAAGTGCAGCAAGAGTTCAGTTTCCATTAAAGGTTTCATCTGTATAACAGCTTTATGTGTGTTCACCCTCCAGCCACTGAACTTTGAGGGCAAGCCCAGTTATACTCTGAAAGTGGAGGGCGCCAACACCCACTTGGACCCTGCCTTACGCCACCGTGGGCCCTTCAAGGATGTCACCATCGTGCATGTGAGCGTGGAGGACGTGGACGAGCCCCCGCTGTTTGACTTGCCAGCGTACTACATCGAGCTGTCAGAGGATGCTGAGATCGGGACGGTGGTGAAGACGGTGTCAGCGAGGGATCCCGATGCTGCCAACAACACTGTGAGGTTAGGAGAACAACAAAACACTGTCTAGGCTTAATACTGTTTTTCTAGCGTCACTCACTTATTGTACATGTTATTTGCAAGTTGCGTGAGTCACCGTTTATTGTCCAAATAGGCAATGAAATACACAAAATACACCAAAGAAAGTAACCTCAAAAGCACACATCATGTCAATCCAAAAGTCTAAAGTGAAAGTGTACAGCAGCTGTGTAAACTGTTGTGCCTTTTAAAATTTATTTGGAATAAATATATGTTTTAGAAATGTCTAACCTTGTCCAGAGACTAACCTCAACTTGAACCAGTCTGCGAGGACCTCAGCAGCCATAAACCAAACAAACTCGAAACACTCTCAAGACCAAAAGGGCAGGGTAACCATGGTAACAAAGTTCCTCTTTCAGATTACCTCAGACATCAAAGACCCCCCTTTTTCAGTCTTGATTCTCTACCCCACCAAAGAGCCACTAATTTGCCCTCTACCTTTTCACACCCAGTTGTGAAACTGGTGAGAAAAGTCAGATGCCAGGAAGGACAACCCCAAATTCCTTTGTGTGGACAAATGAATATTGTCTCCTTATAAACTTCCCTATCACCTTGTTTGAATTAAATAATCTTTGTTAAGTTCCTTAGTAGTTCTCACAACTTCAATTTGAGTAGTTCTATTACCATGTTCAAGAAGGAACCATAAATAAGTTAATTTTGCAGTGTTTTAATCTTCACCAATGCTCGCTGTCCTTTCTGCATTTAATTTGTTGCAGCTTTCTTCCCAGCGCCTTTATATACTTTCTTAGAAATTATATGATACAGAAATATTATCATGTGTTGAAATAACCAATTTTCCTAGCTCCTGAGCCAAGGATTGTGTTAAATGTAAGTAAATAATCAGAGGATCCTTTGTCCCCTCATGGAACCAGTGTCTCCCCAGAGGACAAAATAAGTATTGCATGTCATTGTTTTAATGCCTCTCCTTGTGCTTTTAATGTATTTTATTGTTCGTAATCTGATGCCAAGTTCGTATAACTTGCTTATATACTCTCTAAGTAAGAACGTTTAACAGCCAATATTATCCAGGAAGTATTTAGTTAAGATGCTTTTTCATCTGCTGTCATCCCTACGAAATGTTTTACCTATTATCATATTTAACGATTGACAATAACTTCCTTTCCTTTTATCAAATGCTTAAAAACTAAGAACATTATAACTGTTTATGACATTTAAGGTTTGATTGTGGAAGGTATTTGATTTGAAAACATGCAAATAGAACATATTAAAGTAAGGCACAAAAGCCTCAGAGGAAACAAGGGCCCTCCCACTGAGATACGCCCCAGGAGCCAAAACACAGCGCGACACATGCACTCTTACCTGTTCTCTTCTTGCTCTCGGTTCTCTCGGTTCTCTGCACGCTTACAGAGCGTGCTCCGTGTCCAAGCATTGTCCATGAAACTTTCTTTGGCTGTGTGCGAAATCCCCACTCATTCACTACTCCCTACCCCCTCTGTAGGGAGTTGTATGTAGTGCACTATATAGGGAGCTCACTCGCATTATTAAAACAACACTTTCGGACACTACCACGATCGTTATTTATGCGCCATTAATTGCGTCATTGCCGTCGGACAATCGCTTTTTTCAGTGCAATGCATGATGGTATGTAGGGCTTGGTTAGTGACCATCGGTTGTACACTACTTTTCAAAATGCATTCTGGGATACATTGAGTGGACTATATTGGGTATAATAATTCTCACTATACATTCGGACAGCACTACAAAATGGCGAGCTCACTATATAGTCCACTATATAGTGAGTAGTGGGACAGCCTTTGTCTTCTAGCAACGTACTTAGCCATATTCATGCGAACCTTCCTTGAATTTACTTTGTTTTGTTTTGTTGGTTAAGAGTTATCAGACCGTTTAAGGCAAGCGACTTTGAATTCAGGAACAACCAAGTTCCCTTTTTAAGCTTTATTTTAGTCAAGCTGTGTGGCGTGCCAAGCCACGGAGGCCCTGACCACACAAACGAGCCAAGCCGACAGTGAGCCTTGGCTAGACGGTAGAAAAACTGACAACAGGCAGTAAGGCTAAAACAAACTACATTCTGTGGTCGAGGTGATGTCCTTTATTCTTAATCCTTAATCATTTTAGCCAAATTTAACTTAGTTATTATCATAAATTTCATTCGTTCGTTCCCTTGTTCTCTCACACTCAAATTCTTTCCACAATAGACAACTAAATTCACATTGAACTTCATCATTCTCACTGATTTGTTTGTTTAGTGATTGTTTTATTTCTTTGATATATTCAACCTCACGGTGTATTCACTTTACTTAGTGAATAAATTTCACCATAATCACAGGAACTGTGTGTGTGTACTGTTTAAATCCAAGTCACTGGATTCACTACTTTGATAAGAGACTGACTGATTGATTAATCTGACTATGATTAGCAATTGTTGACTAACTGATCAATAGTGAATAATTGTGTAATTATTAAAGCTATACCCATGGAGTCCTAAAGCCTTGGGCGGACAGCAAATTTTAGTTGGTGCCCCAAAACAAGTTTTATGAATTAATATTTCCAAATATTCGTATTCATAATTTTAATAACAATACATATGTAGGTTCACTACAATAGTAAATAAGGACCTCGTGAAAAGGATCATATGGATTTGACAGGTGCTTCAATTAAAGATGCCAATAACAGTAAAAGAGTTTGTCGACTGCTTAGCAGCTGTCATTAAGTTTTATTATGATAATAGCTAATTCCAGAATATATCTCATCAATATCCAAATAAAGTGAGTGCCAATAACTTAATTTATGCATAAAAACACATAAAGGTTAGATGGATTGGAGCATTTTAAGAGCCTCACTTCCTGAGAGTGAGCCACTTGTCCTGGGTGTTTTCCTGGATTTCTCCCAATGCTTGCTGGGAACGGCTCTAATGCCAGTAAAGCATTACTGAGTAAAGCAAATGATCTGTTGTTAGAGCATTACATTTAGCTAAATTTATTAATCCAAAGCAATTTACCAAGAGTTGTGTTTCTTGCTCCAAGTGGGGATCAAACGATGTAGATATTGGGTGGTGATGGAGCAGTGGATAAGACACATGCCTTTGGGGCGAGAGAACCGGGTTCAATGCCTCAGTGTGTCACATCCACATATACAGCAATTGTTCAGTCGCTTTGGATAAAACGCTTAAATGTAAATGTAATATCACGTGATAACCAGCAGGGGGCAGCATCACAACATGACTCCTCGTTGCAGACTTCGACTGAGTATAGCAACATGATTGAGGCACCATTTATCAATATGTGTGTTTAAGAGCTCCATGAGGATGTGGAGGACAAACATAATGTTAATAACAACCCTGACAAGTTCCACCATCCAGCAATTAGTCGACACACAGAGACCAGAAGCTGAGGACTTTCGCTTCTCTTAGTTTGTGAAGAATATGATTTGTGCTCTAACAGAACAGATGTCGCGTGGTGGGTTTACTGTCCAGACTGCACCTCTCATAAACTAATTAGACATAAAGCCTTTAATTAGGCTATTAATCATCTGAAGGAATCAATGACAGCAGTAAATGAGAGTTTCACATGGCACAGGCTGCACCCCGTCCCAGCTGTCCGTTTTACAACCTCGATTAGGGCCAAAAGTAGTGCACAGGAAGTTGATGTAGGTGACATGGTGTCTGTGTGTGTTGAGTGTGTGTGGAGTGTGTGTTTGCTGCTGAACTGCAGTTCATCTCAAGTGCTGCGTCTGATATTTCTTCTTCACTCAGTCACTATTTACTTCAAAACAATCAATAGTGAACAGTCATCATTTCCCCCTCCCCTGATAGGTAAAGTGTTGCATATCTGTAATTTAACCATCAAAAAGCAAATCATTGCATTGGGATGTTTAGCAAAAAGTAGGGCACATGCTGTGGACATTTTCCCTTCCATTGTGGGAATTTATGAAGACGAAGCGCTTACAAATTTCACACCTGCTGAGTTTTTGTGCTATGGAGCAGTTCTTCTATGAGTGGGTCCGTGTTTTGTTTAAATGCACTGCATGCAGATGACCCAACACACATTCCTGCCAATGGTGTCACACTAGTCCACTGCTCACTTGGTGGCAATGACATGCAAAGATATGCTGCACTGTGCCAGCAGAGGCAGAGACGAACAAGAAGAAGCGGTAAGCAAGTAAACATGGATGAAAACAATGCCGAATTTAAAATACATACAATGTGATTTGTTTCTCCCGCCAAAACATCTGCCGGCTTGTTTGCTCACTTGACTTAAAAAGTTTTTTTTTTAAAGAAAAGTGCTTTTACTTTTACTTGCTTGTGTGTGCAATCACAACCGCTGCAGCTTCCTCTGCCTCCATTTTCACAAGTTTGAAAATAGGTTTGTTGTCCCTCCCCTTCCGCTACGTAGCCAAGATGTGTTGAGGGTGAGAAGTGTCCTGTTTTCCACACTCAACTTTTTTCAACCATTATGAGTACACAATCTTTGCACTGCATTGCAAAAAAATATTGCAGATCCTGAATTGAGACACAGCCTTGATCTTTTTATTTTAAGGTTCTATGTTTCTTTTTTTCAATTTCTGTGTCATTGTTATACGTTTTTAGTATATTTAGTATTTTGCATTTAGTATACACAAAAACTGATATTCTCATCCAGATAGTTTGTCTGCAATTGGTATCTAAATTTAAATTTCATTACTATATTGTAATACATATTGATGCCAAACTCTAAAATGACATCTCAAGATCATGAGAATTTTCTACCACCTTAAATATCCCTTAACCCTTGAGAATGTTATTAGATATTCCCAGCCTCCAGGTTGAGAACCACTGCTCTAAACTCTTTGATGCTTGAGGAGCTCCGCTGATGACAATTAACCGCCAACTCCCTGGGTTCGTGGAGAGAGAGAGGGAATCAGAGCAGTCAGCCACTGATGCAGCTAAAGCTCCAATCTGAATCCCCAGAGCTGGCGCTGTATTCTGACGGTGAATCACTGAGAGATTTTCAAAAAGCCGGTGTGGAGCATAAGGGGGGTTACAGCACAAGCAGCAGATAGCTGAGGAATCAGTTGAGGATGACAGTGAAGCGCTGAGGCCAGATACTGCAGCAGCAACAACAACAACATCAGATGACAGATAACAAGCAGCAGGTGACCTTCAGTCTCTCTGTCTGTCTCATTGCCATTTTACATCTTTCTGTCCTTTACCGACAGCAGCATGACTGGCAGATATATCCGAACCCACACAAGCACGTGGCCCACACACACACATTCTTTCACCTGCTACTTGACACACACACACACACAGTAGCCCCTCCTCATGACTGTGGAGGAGTGATATTAATAGAGATCCTTCAGGGAGATTCTTGCCAGCCGTGGATGTGCCAGTCACGACTGTTCCCTTTTGGCACATAGTCCGAAACACACACTGCAAACAACCCTACAGACTGACATCACACACACACACTACTGCTAAAATGACTCTATTTTATCAGTTTGCCAATGTCAGTCTTTTATTATACGATTAATGGTGAGTTTTGTATGTTAATTAGTCACTTAAAGACAGTTCAGTTTGTTGCAGACGTTCCCTTCAAGTAAAATCTTGTCAGAAGGACCCTGCTAAGTCCAAAAAATTTAGGTTACTGGTTTTGAAAGGTGAGTTTTAGTGGTTCATGATGCTTAAAGCTGCTGCTTAAGACAATTCCACCCTCACAAGATAACCACAGTTTCACATCTAGCACATCTTTAGCATAAAAGACTGAATTAACTTCAGTGTGAAACATCAGTTATTGTTCAAATATAGGCGTCAGCTTTTAAAAATCGGGTTTAGTTTAAGATAGAAATGTCCCTAAAAACCACGCAGGCCAAAACATGTGATGAGAAAGAGAGATCTGCCCAATAAGAAGACCTTGTAGTTTGAATTTCTTCTCAGGACATACATAGGAGATTTGTGACAGACTGAACGTTTATAACTTTTTGAGAATCTTGAGAATCCTGAAGTTTAGAAAGAAACGCTCTACTCTTCTCTTATTTTGAGTTGTAACTCAACTTTAGGTTGCCAGAAGCGAGTTTCAGAAGACACAAAAGAACAAATGAAACAATTAATCCACATGACTGGGCTTAAAGCAACACGCAGACTGCACTCATCACTGCTATAATCACATAAAAACTTTACACGTATTGCCTTTAATGTGCTGATTATCTGTTGGTAGCTGCCAAAAGCATGTTCCCAAAGGTTACATATTTAGTTTGCTCCTTTTATCCAAACAAAAACTGTGATGTTGCTTTCGTCTAAGGATCTTTTTACTAATACAGTCATGGTTTAATCCATAAATCTTTAGAAGACAAATGCCCCATTGCGGCGAGTCTCAGAAAACAAAGGTGTGTCTTTAGTTTGCTAATTTTGTCTAAATTTACAAAAGACAAGCAAATCACAATTTAGAAGCAGGACAGAGATCATGATCGGCACTTTTTCTCGGTAAATGACTTAAAACAACACATAATTTTGATTATTCTCTAATCAGTAAAGGGGCTCCCTTGTTGGAAGTGATTTGGTGTGATGCAGACATCATCATACACACTTTAACTCCAGGTGAGAGGAGACTGAAGCAACTACAGGAGAATTCACTCCAACACAGGACACCTCATGGTTAATGGTTTCTGCTCCACAGCCTGGAAGAATATGTGCTCTACATTCTCCTGCTTCTCTGGCTGTTGCATGTTGCTCTCAGAAGAGTGTTTTTGAAAACGGCCTGCGGTGGCAGGAGACGAGCCAAGGCGGCACGCTGCAGGTTTGTGTATCCCCAGCGTCAGCTTGGCAGAGGAGGCAGATACACTGATTAAGCCTTATCTGGAGCCTCTTCTTCTTCTTGTGCCTTCAGAAGCTGCCAGCCTGCCGCCTTATCGCACAGACACACACACGGTGCACATGCTGGACTGTGTATGTGCGCACGCTTTCCCCTTCAGATAGGATTACAAGCTCCCAAAAACACACAGGTGCACTTTATTCAACGCAGATACTTCACATGACACGTGTCATTTCGTGTCACCAGGTATTCCATCGAGAGGTCCAGCGACCCCGAGAAGTTCTTCTACATCGAAATCACTTCTGGGTCGCTGATGACGGTGCGTCCACTGGACCGAGAGGAGATTGGCTGGCACAACATAACAGTCCTCGCCATGGAGATGAGTATGTCACACACACACACGTTTGTTCCCTTATCCCTGTGGGGACATCTCATGACATAATGCAGGAATTTTCAAAGTGTGAGGCGGGCCTCCCTAGGGGGGGTCCGAACAGTTTCAGGGGAGGCTCAGTGAATGAAAGTGAAATAATATTACATTATTTATTGCATTACTTATCAAAAGGAGATCACATAGAATAGCCTACATATGTGAGAGTTCAGAGATACAGTAGTTTTTGGGAACTGTTTTCCCCCCATCAAAGTCAGAAACTAATAAATGCCTTAGCCTTTTTTAAAACTATTTGGTGTAGTCAGAAGTTGTGTCAAACAGCAATATTAGGCTGAAAATGATCCCATAGGCATCCAGGAATTGAGCAAAACTTACCAAGTTTACTAAAGATGTGGTGGAGGGGGCGCCATTTCCCAAGATTTGTCTGAGGGGAGGCTCACAGTCTCAGACTTTAAAAATCCCTGACATAATGTACAGGTGCTGGTCATATAATAAGATTTATTTCAGTAATTCCATTCAAAAAGTGAAACTTGTATAATGTATACATTCATTCCACACAGACTGATATATTTTAAGTGTTCATTCCTTTTAATTTTAATGATTATAACTGACAACTAATGAAAACCCCAAAATCAGTATCTCAGAAAATTAGAATATTGTGAAAAGGTTCAATATTGAAGACACCTGGTGCCACACTCTAATCAGCTAATTAACTCAAAACACCTGCAAAGGCCTTTAAATGGTCTCTCAGTCTAGTTCTGTAGGCTACACAATCATAGGGAACACTGCTGACTAGACAGCTGTCCAAAAGACGACCATTGACACCTTGCACAAGGAGGGCAAGACACAAAAGGTCATTGTTAAAGAGGCTGGCTGTTCGCAGAGCTCTGTGTCCAAGCACATTAATAGAGAGGTGAAGGGAAGGAAAAGATGTGGTAGAAAAAAGTGTACAAGCAATAGGGATAACCGCACCCTGGAGAGGATTGTGAAACAAAACCCATTCAAAAATGTGGGGGAGATTCACAAAGAGTGGACTGCAGCTGGAGTCAGTGCTTCAAGAACCACCACGCACAGACGTATGCAAGACATGGGTTTCAGCTGTCGCATTCCTTGTGTCAAGCCACTCTTGAACAAGACACAGCGTCAGAAGCGTCTCGCCTGGGCTAAAGGCAAAAAGGACTGGACTGCTGCTGAGTGGTCCAAAGTTATGTTCTCTGATGAAAGTAAATTTTGCATTTCCTTTGGAAATCAAGGTCCCAGAGTCTTAAGGAAGAGAGGAGAGGCACAGAATCCACGTTGCTTGAAGTCCAGTGTAAAGTTTCCACAGTCAGTGATGGTTTGGGGTGCCATGTCATCTGCTGGTGTTGGTCCACTGTGTTTTCTGAGGTCCAAGGTCAACGCAGCCGTCTACCAGGAAG
>NC_060157.1:14673566-14701622 GCF_021292245.1 Micropterus dolomieu
TGGTTAAAACTCTCTTGTTGCTGGTGAGGAACCTCTGAGTAAGAGGCCACGGGGGTAATAGAGGCTCTGATTGACACCACCTTATTGGTAAAATAAAATAAAAACAATTCACAGTCATCATTACTTCCAGCTGAGGCACAAGGAGGGGTTGGGTGTACCAGCTGATCCACAGTCTTAAACAGAAACCTGGGATTGTGTTTATGTGTAGTAATGAGTTCAGAAAAATAGTGTGTTCTCGCATCCTTAACCATGTTATTGTAGTTAATTAATAAATCCTTCAGACTGAGGTAATGGACATGGAGACTGTATTTTTTCCATCTGCGCTCTGCTTTCCTGCATTCCCTTTTTAGGCTGCGAATGCTGTCATTTATCCAGGGTTGCTTACTAGCTTTAGACGTAGGCCTAACCTTTAGAGGAGCAGTAATATTTAGTGACGACAAGCAGATATGATTGAAGTGATCGACCAGATTGTTGGTGTTGGAATCAGACAGGTGTTGGCTTTGGCTCTGAAAGAATGCGCAAAACTTTGAAACACTTTGTTCATTAAAGATGCGAGAACACACGGAGCTTGGTGAGGCGGCATGAGTAACAGGCGAATCGCAGCTAAAAACAATACATCTGTGGTCAGATATGGTCATGTCCACTAATGCCACAGAGGAAATGCTGACACCCAGGGTAAAAACCAAGTCCAGTGTATGACCACGGTTATGGGTTTGCCCTTTGACATGTTGCTTGAAGTTAAAAGAAATAGCCATATTTAAAAAGTCAGTTACATTTACATTGGTAGGGTCATCAACATGAATATTAAAATCGCCACAAAGAACAATTCTGTCATAATTTAAAACCAGAGTAGAAAAAATTCAGGAAGTTCTGATAAAAATCCTCCAGGCGGTTTTGGGGGGCAATAAATTATAACAAATACGATAGGTTGCAGCCCTCCAACTTTAAGAGCAAGAACTTCAAAGGAGTTAAATTCATCACAGCGTACTTGATGACATTTAAAATTGTTCCTATACACGTTCACTAGCCCATCCCCCCCACCCCCCAATAGGTATGAGAAAGGAGGAAGGAGGGGGTAAAAGAACAACGCTCGTCAAAGCTTGTAACCTTTGAATTGCTGGGTTAAGCTATTCTGTGCCATTACATCATATTTCCATGCATGATCAATTATAGCTGAAATAAACACACACACACACACACACACACACTTCACTACTCATTACTAGAACAAATATGTAGCGAAGCACAGTGAAAATTTACTTAATGGGAACATTTTACAAGGCCAAGGCCATTAACAGACACACTTTAAATCAAAACTGTAACAGTGTACTTACTCATTGAGGGTAGCCTCTCGGGGCAAACTTGCGAGGGGAGGTAAGTGAAGTCCTCAGGGAGGTATGTGGTGGGAGGAGCATCACTCTCGCTCATGTTGAAGTCATAGGGATAATCTGGAATCACACACACACACACACACACACACACACACACACACACACACACACACGTATCAACAACCCCATCAGCGTAAACTTAATCCCATCTTTATCGGCATGAGTTGCGCTCTATTGTCTTGCATCAATGCTTTTTATCTTTTCACCTCTTTCACTGCTGCCTAAGCTCTGTGCACTATACACATGCATGAGTCACCAACAGTGAGACTGGGGCAGACTGTACAGCAGCAGCTCTTTTTATTGACTTTCTTTATTTAACCAGGGTGGAAACTGGATTCGTGTCCATACAACTGCATTTATGAAAAAAACTGCATATGAGCTCTGCATTTAGTGTGTATGTTTTTACCTGTGCCATTGATGCTGTAAGCCCCTCTCACCACCTGCTCCAGAACCTGAGCCCCAATGTTCTTCACGTTATCTCTGATCTGGATCCCTCTGGCTTGGACCATGAACACGTACTCATTTACTGTAGACGGGGGGGCAGAGAGTCAAGACATTTTATTCCTGGACACACTGTAAAAGTCACAAGCGCTTAGACTGAAAGAGACAAAACTGAACTAAAGCAGTGAGGGTTAGCAGCTTAAAACAGTACTTCCTCAGGCATAAAATAACCCACAATAGTGGATACAATACAAACATTTAAAGAAATAAAAATAAAACCCCAAACGAAAGTCCTTATCTGAGTTTACAATTTGTAAACTCATGACCAATATCCTCCTCTCTTCTTTGTTCTTTCTTGTTTTAGAAACAATACCCAGATCTGAGTAAGATAAACTTGGAGTGGAAGCAAGTTAATACCTGCTCTTGTGTAAGCACACTCTTCCACCTGATCTGGACCAAACTGATTTTCTGCCTTTGTGACCTAATATGGGGGATTTTCCTACCACTCATCAAGGGATACATGATGGAGGGGGAGGAAGAGGGAGAAAGACACAACTCAAACTTATTTAAGAACTGAGCAAAGTCATTTGAAATGGTTGGTAGGTGCCTACCTTCTGTGCATAATAACTGAAATGTTTTGCCTTATTATGTTGTACCATTTTCAGTCATTATCTACAGCGCTGTTAGTCATGGACTGTTTGATGTATTAGTTTGTCACAGGGAGAAAAAAAAAACATGGGCACAAAAAGTTTAAGAGTTCTGAAGAAATTGCAGACGTTAAAGTCAAAGAGGAAACACATGCACTTCTGTGAGTCTGCAAAACACCACAATAACCACAATGCCCATCATAAGAGCATGGCTTCATGTTGTACTTTACATTTTTTTATCTATACATTTACATTGATACAAGCCAGACATACACAAAGGAAACAAACAACTAAAAAACAAGAAGTACAATGGCACATTATATGAAAACACATAACATAGGAGGGGAATATATAGTTTCATTATCACTGCCTGTAACCTGTATAGGTGGAACCAAGGTTTGCTGCTCAGTAATGAAACGAATTTCCAGACTTGATTCCAATTCATTACAGAATACTATTTAATTTTGCTCATCATGTCAGCTAGTCGTTTCATACCAGTGAGATTAATAAATTTAAGTAACCATGTTTCTATTGAGAAACATTTTGGCTTACAAATCTGTCACGAGTCTAGTATTTCCCTGTCTTTTCCCTTAGCTGTGTACCCCTATACACCAGCAAGCAAACAACAGAACAAGGACAGAGAAGTCTAATAATTTCTTGAACTGAATGAAACACTTCTGTCTAAAAAGGACTTGACTGCAGGGCAGTGTCACAGCAGCATCAGGATCAAAGTTCCCCACTTGTCGACGACCATGCCAGCAGAGATTAGAGGACATGTTGTCCATTTCAAACATTGATCAGCAATTTCAAACTCCAAAAAAAGTCTGTCCCTTGACTACATCCTCATACCATGTTGGAAATCTCTTATTACAACTGTGCAGTGGATTTGCATGACAGTTACTGTCGGAAACATTGCCAGATACTTCGCTGACTGTGACCTACATGACACCGCAACACAGTGAAACCAGTGAAATGCAGTGGAATAGGGGATGTGGTCTAAGCTTGAGATGCCTCAATCTCAACTCATTCACACGCACCTATATTCTAGCCATAAGTGTGCACTTGCATGAGGATGTGTGCATTAAAAAGGCTGCTTGTTGCTGATCTACTAGAACAGTAACATACACAAGTTTCTGATGTCAACAGACACTAGAGGAATAGACCATTTGTACAAAACTCCAGGAACAACATCCAAGTTCACAAGGGTCACTATTCCAGTTTCTTTATTTGGAGCAGCAAGCCAGCACAACGCTGCCACACTGATGGAAATCTGCCTTAGTGAATCTATATCCGACTGCACAATCTCTGGCCATTAATCCAATCAGCGTTTATCTTAAAGCAATCCCAATATGATCTACACCCTTCTATGAACGCACGTAGATGTGTGTCTGTGTACATGCTGGTGTACGCGTGCGTAATAGTGCTGAACTCGAAATCCACGGGATGCAATTTGTCATTAGTAATTGTATTACAGTTTCTATCACATTCATCTTGTTTTATACAAACTGCCTGGCTTGCAGGACTAGAGACTTGAGGCTAAGCGGTAACTGAAATCAATGTTCTCATTTTACCTCTGCAACACGCAAATATTACAGTTCAGCTGAAGCAAATTTGCAATGGATAATGATGATAAAAAAGGAAAACAATAACACAGACTAGATCCTGCTCAAACTCACTGTAACACAGTGGAGAAGTGGCTGAACAGACACACGTAAACGCATGCAAACACAAATCCACACACACACACACACACACACACACACACACACACACACACACACACACACACACACACACACACTGCCCCTCTGACTTCAGAGGTGCCATATGATGGAAAAATGCTAAGAGGCTTCTGGAGAGTGGTCCAGTCCTGCAGGCACCAATATACTTTGACATGATGGTGTCGCCTCCTCATGCCTGCCAAATGTATTGTGATATATTATCTATGCATTATCCCTACCAGGACAAATCCAGGGCGCGGTACTTGTGCAGTACCACGCTGAGCTGAGCCGCTTCGACACCTACACACCTCTGTTCAAAAAGTCAGTTGTTGGGCTCTTTCCAGACACAGATGGAGAGTGTGAACACTTGATCTACTGTATACAATGCAGTGGGCATACAATTCCTTTGTCATCAAACATACGCCCTGGAGACTGGAGTATTGGTTAGTGCCAAGGTATTCGAGGCCACAAACCGTGACAAACGCAATTAGACACGACAGATCTGGAGTTTAGAGGAAGTTAACGTTGTGGGCTACAACACAAGCGGTGGACGTTTAAGCAAGGGGATGCACACACACATAGCATTCTGATGGGTCACTGGCAAGAGACGTCACATGCATACACATAACAAACATGTAGACTACATGGACCCCCCTCAACCATCCCCTCACTGCTCCTTATCACACCACAAAACCCCCCACTGTAACCTATCAGGCATGACAGGAGACCTTGAATGACCTTGTCCTCTATTGCGCTCACAGAACACGCTGTCCGTTTGCCAAGCCTGGTCCAACTCACTCTCTCCCCCCCTCTTCCCACATATCTGTCCTTCCCTCTATCTTCCCTCTTCATCTCTTTGTGCTGCTGTCTCTGTGTAATGTGGTTTGTATCAGTTTCTGTCAAGCCCGTTTGTTCCTATCGTTTAAGTAAACAATCGGAATGATGGATTGCAGGCTAATGAGGGAAAATTCCAGGCACAGAACCTTGCCTCATATTGTACTGTATCTGAGGATAATAAAAAAAAGAAAAAGCCAACAAACAAGCAAAAAAGGAAATGCACACAGACCCCCCCACCCCACCACCACCACCACCCTGCCTAGTCTCTGAAAGGCAATTAACTGCACATTGATAGCTCAGCAGTGGGAGGTGATCGGTCCCGTTCTGGTAGCTCCCTGATAAGAGTTGAAACAAAGGCTGTTTTTTCTCCCAGCAGTAATAGTTTCATGCATGCGCGCGCGCACACACACACACACACACACACACACACACACACACACCTCTTTCAGGGTCATTTTTACTGCCACTGCATCAGTGACGCCTACACAGCATGCATAAAAGACACCCAGGAAGTAGGGCACTATGGGCGCACACACATCATTCCTAAGTGAATGCTGAATGTGTATTATGTCAGTGTAAATGCTGAATTAATGACACCATCAGTAGTGTAACACTCTAAATTGGCCATACATGATTAAGCAGCCCATTTCAATACCTTACTGGAAAGCAAGCAGCCGGTAAGTCAAAACATTAGCACTAAATCCCTCACAATTAACAGGAACGACGACCGTAATTTGAGTTTATTGATCTATTGAGGATGTGTTGGATTGACATGAGATGGTGATGGATTATATATTTCTGATTGGATGTGGGCCGATTTGTTTAAGCACAAGTGTGTTTTTTTTTTAACCATTACTGGAGCTCAATGACGGGACTGAATTACCTCCTTCGACACCACCCGATGCCGAGAAACCCTGGGGCTGTGGTGGACCAATACCAACAGGCGCAGCAGCCTCTCGGTCAATACACAAACACACACTTACATACACAGTGGGCAAAGCCATGTGTTACCATGGCAATTATATATGTCCTTTATACTGACCTATTTATAAGTTTGAGAATAAAAAAAAAGCCCTGCTATTATTAGACATTTACCGTAAAACTTTGATTAATAGCCTGGCCTTTTATTTTCTAAAATCACTGAATTGACCCTGCCTTTATGTGAGAAATGGGACAGGCCTTTAATTCCTCTTGCACTATGCTACTATGAAACAGTTTATTTATTTCAAACAGAATATTGCTTGTATATATTGTATATCGCTGATTTTATTCTGATTCTTTTGATCTTACAAAGTAAAAGGAAATTAATAATCAAGGAACGGACACATTCGGACTTAACGTGCGCTTCAAAAAGCACTTTTTTCTCCCCTTTTCACCTCTTGTACCATGCAGGTTACACCAGTAAATTTATATGAATTAGACTTTGGGTTGTTTCCATTAAATGAACTGAATGATTGAATTGTGGAGAATCTAACCAATCTAATGAAGTGTAGCATGTCCATACTGACATATTGATCATACTTTTAAACATTAATATTTGTATGCACTATCTAAGCAGCTTAGAAGCAGCTAAAGCAGGTGACCCTACAGGGTTTAAGAGGTTTTATACATCCAAAGAGCCTCTATAAAAACCAGACCAGGCGTTTAATTTGTCAAAATGTCTTCCCACACCAGGCCAGTAAAGAGGGTAAGTGGCTATTTGGGACTTGGCCGTTTCTGTTCTGGTTTTTTGGTGAGTGGTTCACAACGCGATGCCTGCATGGGAGGGGGTTAGTATGTCACTCAGACACAAGCGCAGATAACTAAACTCACATCCTGTTTGTTCACCACCATCAAATCACTCAAAACCACTCGACAAATACACAGACAGACAGACAGACACACACTCACACACACACCTTCAAGAAACACTTGTTTCCTTTTACCTCGTGTTTGTGTGACTCATTAAATTCCAATATGATGTTGTATTGGGTTGTGGGCTGTTATGTAGCATTTCAGAGCCGGACAATGACCGCTGGCTGAGTTCATCTGATTTTGTGAAAATTCTCTTCAGGGAATATTGTCCTACTCAGGAAGTCTGCACAGCTGTGGTATTTATAAGTATATCAGTTGCTGATTAGATGCCATTTCTACTACTGCTGTATGTGGTAACAGATACATTTGTGTTCAGTTTCACTTAGTCTCTTATCTTTGGCCTTATTTATGTATTTCTCGTCCTTGTGACTTGCCATCTCCTCCCCTTCCTTGTCCAATCCTGTTGTCATGGGTAACTTCAGGTTATGTAATTAGCAGTGTTTAATGCTTTCCTGAATGGCCATTCTGTGCACACCTATAGAGACATATGCAAGGGCCAAAAGTTGCTGCATCCTCTTTGGGGAAAAATACACATCAAAGGGAGGGAAAAGTAAAAGTGCAACAACTGGTTGTGACTGTGCTACAAAAATGTGTTCTGTCATTGGTTCTCACATTGTGCTCACTTTGTAAATGGATGCCCTGTAACAATTATTTAAATACTAATACTCATAAAAGACAAAACTACCCATAGCAGTTTGGGAAAATAACTTAAAAGATAAGAAGACAAAAAGATGAATTATCCATTCTCATTCTTGCTCATGTCTGCAGGTCTTTCCCAATTTTTATGCTCGTGGTCACTGAACAGAAGGAAGCATCTCAATACAAGTTGGTGAAAGTATATATGCGACGGCTATTGTTATTAACATCTGCATACCTTGTTTTTAACAGAGCGCATAACCTTTAATAACACAAGCACATCTGACAAAATTGTAATTTCTAAATTTTTCCCCCGGAAATGTACAACTTTAACCTCAGAGTTTTTTCTCGGAATATTACCCCCCCTTCCCTGTAATTTAACAATTTTTTTAACCCACAATGGCCTGATACGCCGTAGTAGCAAATATTGGTTACTTTTACTTGATAAATAATTTTAACAATTCATCAATTATAATAATTTCTATACATTATTTTTCCATTGATCTGTAATCATTTCAATGCTAATTGTAATGTCATCTACAATCGGCATTGAAATGTAATCAAATACGTGTTTTGTTACTGTAACACAAACTCCAAACCTTTGTTTTCTCTACTCTTATGGTACTTGAAGAATGCAGACGGCTTAATACACATAACCCTACTATCCACCTGTTGTTTACTGCTTATATCAACATATAATATACTGCATTTGTTGGGTCACACAAACAACCCTGTTCTACACCTTTGCTTAATTTGCATGGTACATGTATAGCCTGCCATTATAACACTTCATGGAAAGTCTCTTTCTCTCGGTTTGTCATGTGATACTCCCAATTAGTTATTAATAGGAAGGTCACGCTCACATTCTATGGATTAGTTTGGTGTTCCAGTCAGGGATCAGCTCAGCTGTCGAAACCTGTACATGGTCCAAAGTTGACCACAGGAAGGAAGAAGATGGATGGATGGATGTATTAAAGGGATCCTACTGTGCTTTTTCATATCTTACGGCATATCTATAATGTTACAAAGTCAGATGTTCCTGTTAAACATGACTAAAGCTATAAATAATGGAGGTAAAAGTATTTAAAAGAAATCCCTGTGAGCCAAATCTCAGATATGCCCCTGTTCTGAATGCTTCATTTTAAGCATTTTTTTCTACCAGCGGCTTGGTATGATGTCATTTTGAGCCAGATTTCCATATATGATCATTTGCTCCAGGCCCACGCCCACAAAGGAAAATGCAGCCCCATCCCTGCGGCAACCTGGTAAACACATAAGACAATGGTCAATCAGAAGACAGTGGGCTTTGGGGGTGGGGGGTCTCAAAGAGACAGGAGCATCTACAGCTTGTTTCAGGCAGATGCTGAAATGAAGGCCTGCATGAAGTGCCAGTATAAGATAGAAAATTCTTTTTTGAACTTTGAATCATGCAAAGCTGCCATAGAGGAGTCACATAATTACAATATAGGGCTGGAAATGCAGTATAATAGGTCTCCTGTAATGGTGACATACTAACACTGGCCAAGTGGAGTTTTGGGACCATCTGAGCATGTAAAAATGTAATTTTGCTTTGTGAATCCATTTTCTCAACTCAGAGAAACACACCGACATGAACACAAGAGGACAATATTAGTCCAAGTGCTAGTTATGGTCACATGACGCTCTGTCATAAGTGAATCATGAGGCTTTTTCCCCAAACCCACAGCTGCACTGCACACACACACCACACCCAAGATGCCTGAAAATAACTGTGTGGGGAACTACAATGTCAGGAAAACCAAGATGAATGCACCCAGCCGTCATTAACAAGAACCCTCGTCATGTGTACAGGAATTCAAAAAAATGTTCCCAAGAGCTCCAATCCCCAAATGGACTGTAGGACATGAACAGACTGGCTGGCTGACGGGAAACAAAGAAGAGAAAGCAAGAGTCCATGACGGCAAAAAAAAAACAAAAAACATGAAATACTAATAATAAGATTCTCAGAGCAGATGTCTCTTTGACAGGCTGAGTAATCTTCATTTACTGCAACAGAAATGACGTCCGCACTTTTCACAGTCTCTGGCATCCTGCCCACTTCCTGAGAGCATCCACCCCTTGTATTCCCATCCCCCTCTTCTCTGCTTCCACTTCCTCTTTGCCGGTCAATTTCATTCATTCATCCATCCTCCATCTCCTAAATCTTGCTCTTCTTTGCCATCTCTCTACTCTGTATCAGGGTTAAACACCTGTGCTCATGACACCTACAATTTTGTGAGCAAAACGTTCACTCTAGCAATTCATGCCAACTTCTTGCATGAATTTCCTGTGTATGGCTTGCAAAAGTGGTGAAACTACCGTAGGGGCATGTTCTCTAAAATCCCTGTGTCAATGGAGAAAAGACTGAACAAATCGAATCAGGTAAAACAGGTTTGAGAAATTTAGGTACTTCCCTGCACTCTTTATGACGCGAGATGCTGCTTTAATCACTGCTTTTTGTTCATCCACAAACTAAACGGATATAAATATACAGTAAAACAACTGTGCACATATCTACACACATACATCCACAAAACACACACGTGCACATTGTGCTCACACAGTTCACTACATTTTCATTTTCTAGATTATCTCTATCTATACTCGAGTGATTACACAATCTAGGGCCACCGTCTCCAAACATTTCACTGTCAAAAGGTCAGCATGCACCTGTAGGTGTAACAGTGATTGAAGTGATTAATGCTTCGGTTCATTGAGAAAGCAAGCAAACTTCCACATCATTGGGTAAGTAAAGATTTAGGTAAGATAAGAATTTCAATTTCTGTACACAGTAAAATGATGAACAAAAGTTAGAAAAATATCCTGTAAATATTGAGACAGTATCGTCTAAAGGCTTTACAAATACTGAGATTTTTTGAAGTTACATCATGAAACCCGTATTTCACAATTTCTTTGACGGGAACAAAAGGGAGCTATATTTAAAAAGTTGACATTTTGACACAGTCATTTATAGACTGAGTAAGAGCAAGTCAAGACCCAGATCAATTAATGCTGGTAGAGAGACTTTTTCTGTGTTGGAAATCGATGTCTGAGTGACCAAAACCACTGCTACACCTGTGAAGCTGAACTTGGTGATTTTGGAAATAATTCCATGTGAAAAGAGCACATATGAAAATACTGACCTAGGTTTAAACCCTCTGTATAAAGTCTAAAGAGGGAGGTGACAGACTTGTACCTATTTAGATCAGCCAAAACAATAATTAACAGCAACAATGCAGAGTCAAAGAAGATGAGTAAAATACTAAACTATCATTTGTGAGCACCCCCCACCCGCCCCGGACCGTGATGCATGAACAGTTAACTGCTGCCCTGCACTTTTCAGAATTATACATCACTAGTTTGTTTTTATCTATGGGTACAGCTGCTTCTATTTCAAAAAAGAAGAGGGCCCAACTACACATGCCATTTTCACACCTTCTTTACCGTTTACATATATTGTTAGTGTCAAACTCTTCTACTTACAGATATTTCCTTCTTTCTTAACCTCTCAGCTTTAAGGCTGTTTTGGTCTGCCCTGGTTAATCAATGACGCTAATCGATTGATTAACCTCCAGATAGAGAGAAAACAGCACTGCTATCTTAGCTGAGAAATGCAGCAGTGTAAGGAGTGTCTGATACACGTAAATACCAAAGATAGAAGAAAAGGAGCGGAGCTGATAACACTCATTTAGAAGAGATCTAATAATGCGCTATTATGTTCAGTGTAAGGGGAAACTATGGAAAATGTAACGTGGGAGGTAACAAAACCTCTCTCAAATAACATCACACTCAGACACAGTATACAGTGACACATGCCAGCAGGGACAGCATGGGGTCTAGTTCGAGTTCATTTTTGGTCTTGCACTAGTCACTCCTCAGCTCCTCCATCTGCTCTACTGTTCCAAGTGTGTGTGTGTGTGTGTGTGTCTGTCCGTTTGTGTGCATGTGTGACCCTCCCCTGAGTCACAGTGTATGCCGAGCCACTACATGGCAGAGAAACACAGGGACCAGACGTGATGAGGGGAATTACATAAACGACACAGCGATGCCAGGACCCCTTGTTTTCGTTCTGCTGCAAGCAAATACTGGAAAACAGATCTGAGGGAGTGAAAGTGAGAGGAGGAGAGTGGGAGACAGACAGACTGTTTATTTGCACGTGTGTGTTGGCTTATTTTTTCCTCTATTCTACTGCTGCCTGTATACTTTTCTGGGTGGATAAGAGAATATGTGAAGGTGGATGGGTTATTTCTCTCACTGTGGACTCATTCACGCCAATATCAAAAGTCAGTTTATCCTATAGGCCCTAACTTTGGGGTATTATTAGTGCTTTTATGGGAATATAGGGTAAAGAAGAAAGAGGTATATCGTGGGGTACACAATTTTAGGGAGGCAACAGAGATTAACAAGAGTGAGAAGTTGTGGGAAAGTTCCTTTATTTGGCAAAGAGCTGATATAGCCAGGTCTCCAGAGTGTGACCACAAATCTGTCAAGTGCGCCCCCAAAAATTGTTGGTCATACTGGTGCACCTAACATTTCGCATTAGAATTTTTCAGTTCATCCGTATATGTGTGTTTTTCCCAAAAACTCATTCGCGGAAGAAGGTGAGAACCAATCAAAAGCAGAGAAGTGGTGCTGGATTTATACTCCTGCGGTGACTTAAGTTAATGGTGATAACTATGGCGTTGGCAATGCACGTACCCATTTATACTTGTGCGTTGGTGTCTGTGGGCACAGTAATGTCCGGCTGCGGACTGCAGCACCGCTCACGCCACGCCCCCCATCCCCTTGCTCACGCCACGCACCCTGAGCTACAGTCCGCAGCCCAGACTCTTCTCGTCTGTGGCGCTCTGCAATTACAGTGGCCAAAACGCTAGATTAGCGGTGGGGTTTCTATGTTCCACTGTCTTGACTTCTGCCAGTGCCGGTTTAGCCCTACCCCAACTTCAATGGTGGTGAAATAATAACTGAGCGGCTCTTCTAGACTTTCCAAATCTTATCGTCACAATGGATAAAATTCTGATAATGACACGAGTCGTTTCGTGGGGGTTGTGATGCTCAAAATTAAGTATCCACCGTTTTACAATTGCTTGTTTGGCCACTACTAAAACCGGCTTCAAAGAACGGAGCAGTTCCTGGGAGCTCGGAGGAAATCCCGATACTACAAAGCCGACCAATCACAGTTTTTGCGTGTCTGCGACGTGTAGTTACTACAGGCACACTTTTGAGTCATTTGAATTTTCAGTTTGTCAAGCACATAAAATTCAATTACTTTTTAAGTTTTGTTTTACAATAATTTGGCCAAAGTTTTGGCCATTTTTTGTTTGAGATGTATTTCAAATAAAGACAAACATTTGCCTGTAGGTGTTCCCATTTACAATTTACATGACCATCAATGTGGTCAATTGCAATCGCAAAAAGTGCCTGAAAGCCCTTAAAAAACAGAACTCTGTTCTGCCTGAGGTGCTATCTGTGTGATATTAAGGAGTCAGCTGCTACAGTAGATGATATATACACATATAAGTGTTGCAAGTGTTGCTAAATTAAAATTTGTTTTTCAAAATTAAAGCAGCTATACTCAATATTTTTAACGTGGACACACTGTCAATGTGAAAGGAGTTGCTTATCACCTGAATCTGCAGCTCCTATCGGCTTTATGGCGAGTTGCAGTTGTTTAGCGGTGCAGCCTGCAACTTTACTGTTTTGGTTCACTCTTAGTGCTCTCTCTCTGCCGCAGCAGGCAGCTATTTTGAGCGAAAAAGCCTTAAGAATATTTATACACTACCTGCTGAACACCAAATGGCAGACAGACACTTAGCAACTAGCTGGATGAACATAGTGTAGCATTTTTTGCATAATATGCAGCCACTGGAGGAAAAAAAAGAAAATGTGAAAATCTTCAGCATCAACTTTAGAGGATACATACACACAAGGACGCTAGAGTTGGGTATCGTTTAAAATTTAACTATACCAGTACCAAAATCAGTACCTTTAAAGTGATACAGATACCAATAAGGAGTACTTCATTCGATACCTTTCATAAAACGCCACCTGATGAAGCCGTAGTAGTTGATTGGTAGCCTATTATTATTTTTATTGTTGTTACTGACGAGAAAGGTTATCTATTTAGTTTTTTTCTTGTTTCAAATAACTGTTGCATTAAAGCACTGGGAAATTTTATCAGATCGCTCCTCATCCTAATTAGTTCATCCTCACAGGTATATTATATGGTGAGAGAATACAGCTTGCAATTTGTTTTATATTTGAATGAGAGATGAGTCGA
The DNA here is from genome assembly GCF_021292245.1 of Micropterus dolomieu. Classification (NCBI taxonomy): domain Eukaryota; kingdom Metazoa; phylum Chordata; class Actinopteri; order Centrarchiformes; family Centrarchidae; genus Micropterus; species Micropterus dolomieu. The sequence continues at coordinate 14,687,392 of NC_060157.1, forward strand.
ATAATTTAGTGAACAAATAACTTGTGGGAAACAAATTTAAGGTAATTTTTTGATACGTGTGTTGAAAGTAGCCTAAAGAATGGACAATTATTTTAACTTTCGATCAATAAACTGAATTGAAAGATCCCCGCCAGTGATTTTTTCTTCATTGGCGAGTCACAAACCTCCTCCAAAAACGTCATTCATAATATAAAACAAGTAAGGAGTCTGTTTGAAGTCACTAAACTACAGGTAGTAGGAAAAGTGAGGCTGCACGTCCAGCTGAGTAAAATCAGCTAATCGCTACTGAGCCACAAAAGCATGTAATTGATGTGATGGACTGCAGCGACTGATCGGTGACAAGTGATGTGAATAGCAAATAAAAATGTACAGAGAAGTGTTAAATGATACCAGAATATGAAACCAACGGAAAGCCAAGCTTGTGGTGATAAACTTTCACTGAAGTCAAGCCAGCCTCCACTTCGAAAACGACAGTCAAGCCAGCCCTCGCGCTGTTTTGCGATGCGTGTTTTTTCTAGGCATTACGGTAACATCGTGTCGCAGCACATTTCAAAATAAAAGTGAGCTTCTGCTGAACATAATGCAATTGATGTGGCAGAAACGATTGAATAAATAAATAAATGCTTAAGACACCACAAGAATGTGAACTGTAATTTCAAATAACTACATCAGATTGCTCTGATATTGACAGAGGGTCTCCCTGAGGTGGTCTGCTGTGACTTTGAAGTGAAATGAGTTAGTGGAAACAGGTTTTCTTTTAACATGAGTTCGAATCTTGGCTGAATGCAGTATGCTTTCTGTGAGACTAATATTTTCTTTGGATTCTTGTGGTGTCTTAAGCATTTATTTATTTATTCAATAAAACAGCGCGAGGGCTGGCTTGACTGTCGTTTTCGAAGTGGAGGCTGGCTTGACTTCAGTAAACTTTCAACAGTGACAAACATGCCTGAGACCGCAGCCAAGGTGAGTGGCTGTTAAAATAACCCATGGACTCGGCGGTGCAGGCCTTTTTTTTATTTTATTTTTTTTTTTTAATACAGTTTATGGAGCAGGCACATAAGATGGAAAAAAAGGCATGCTCTTCTCTTTCTTTGGGTGAGTTGGTTGCGTGTTTGGCTACAAGCAAAACCATACAAATAGTATTTTTATGCCGCAATCTGGTTACAATAAGTATCGAATGAAGTACTGGTTTGACTGAAGACGTTTCGATTCTACTTGATACTGGGCTGTTTCGGTATTGCTACTCGATACCATAAAAGGTATCGAGTAGCAATACCTAATACCTAAGGGACGCTCATGATGTGCAATGAGGATCTACGATTTGGATTCTTGTCCTGTTGGGTGGTTTTCCAGTGGCTCTTGGCTGCTCTAGTAAGTGTGCCTCCATGTGGTGATAACCCCCCCGCTGCCCCTGCTGCTGCTGCTGCTGCTCTCTGTGCCCATTTGATTGCATTTATTTTTTACGTGTGTGGAGAAGAACTGAAACTGCAGGTTTCATCACTCGGCTCCTGCCAAATGCAACCATACTGCAGTTCATTAAATCAACTCAAGATTAATTTCAGTCTCTTGCCCTCTCCGCTTCCAATCTCGCCACAGCTTCTCAGATTTTGTCTCGATTTAAAGCATATGGGGTTAATTGCTATATGAGTATATACACATGTTTAAAGTTCCTGAACCCCCCCCCCTTACAGTAAGTGAGACAGTTGTGGTGTTGGGCCACACAGAGCCGGTGAGTAGTAATTCACTCACCTCTGCAGTACCCTGACCGCTCCTTTCTGCCAGCCCATTTCCGCTTGCTTTTATATTTGGCAGATGTCCAGAACATTCTTGTGTTATTGCAGTGCACAGGGAGTACCTAATGATACCCCCCACTCTCAGACACACACCACACCATACTGCCTTTGCCTATTTTCTCCAGCTCGCTCTATTGTCCTACCCCCCACTCTCCCAAGCAGAAAGATAGTCTCTTCACAGCTGGAGGTTACTCCTGTTGACTGAACAAATGGGCCAAAGCAGGCAGCTAGTCTGCCACACTGCCACAGAAGCTACATACAGTTGAACAAGACGCAGACAGCCCACACATGCAAGCAAGGACCTGTATGGCTGCTGTGCCTTAATGCTACAGTTCCAGTAATTACAGAAATGGCATTACGGTTTCCACACCTAAAATCACCGTGAGACACTAGGTAACTTGGGTAATCACACCACTGCTAAATAAAACCTTATTCTGCTTAAGAAAAAAATAGCTCTCAAGTGCCTGTGGCAAAATATAGTAGTAGGAATAGTATAGGCTATGTAATACATCTCCCAGTACTGCATTGTATTACACTATTAGATATTTGTCTATGTATTAATAGGAAAACAAACTTAGAACTTGTGCAGGCTTGGTAGCTACAGTTGGTGCAGTGAATATTTCATGAGGAAGACCGGATTTGTTGCTTTAATGCACTGAGGGTTGTGCAAACAACTCAAAGTGGTTGTAAATTGATTAATAAATTTCAGATTTAAGCTACAAACTAATTAATTTGAAATGGAAAAAACACGTTTTAAAAGACAGGCTGGCGGTAAATTAAATTTACCGTGCATGCAAGAAATGAGGTGACAGCAGGGCTTGACGCGCAGTTTAAAATTTGAACCGGTTGCAGATGGCATCATGCAGATGAGGAATACTGAATGCACTTGTAAGAATGTAGTGTAAACAGGAAGGTCTTTCCCAGTGACGAAGAAGTAAAAAGAAAAAACTTTTTTGTCAAGTCTTTACAATCCATTAGAAATTAATTTATGTTTCTCAACATAAAGTGTGTTAAAAACTACATAATGAAGCTATGTAGGTTCTGTGCGGACTGTTTTGCTGCCATGGACAACCTAAGGTGTTGATCCAGATTCCTGAGAGAATAAGGCAAGTGTGTGTTAGGAGGCGGTGTCATGAGATCAACATTGTCAGTTGACTGACAACTGCATCAAATTATGTAGTATACTGAAAGAGTTACCTCTATACTGGCCCTGAAGAGACCCCTTCCGAATGCAATTCCGATGTGAGAGATGGGGGACAAAATCCACAGTCAAAAGTTAAGCTAATATAAGGCTTCAGCAGACCGAGTTAGCCAAATCAAGCAGGTATTTAACAAAGATCCAGTCTTTTTAGTAGCACATTTCCTCTTTGTGTTATTATCCCTCCTCAGTGGCTTAGCAAGGAAACACTGTTCAGGAAGAGGGAATTTCAAGCTAAAAAAAGATAGATTGCTGACCCTCATATCAGCTGCACCTTAAGATAAGAATGTATTTTTCCATTGAACAAAAACTGTACCCCCATCACTTACATTAAAATCACTTCACTTAAAATCTAACTTTTAATGAATGAATGAAATAAAATTCTAGACATTGTGTACACGGTAAACTCAAGTGCATCCAGTTATTTAAGGCCTTCACATCACTGTGTTTGTTGAAGGTGTTTAATGTTTCCTGTTGTTGCTATAACTTTTTTTTTGCACTTGACAGCATTGATTTGGTGTCTGAGACAAGCATCCCAGGACTCACAGGGAAGGCAACAAGGGTATCCACAAAGAAACAATTGCGGAGAAACATGTGCATCTATTTATTCCAGCATCTTTAGTTCTTTGAATATTCCCATGTGCAGTCAACTAGTGTACCTTTTTTAAGGTCACATTGAACATCAGCAACTTAAATCTGCTGTGCTACTAATACACATATCCTTAAGAGTATTTAAAAAGTGCTTTAAGGGAATATATATATTTTTCTGCAAATAACTGTCCACTTGAAAATGGTGTGTAAAGTCTATATGGAAATAAGATGGTTCCCGGTGCCTGTCAGAAATAATGTTTAGATAGCGTGTATTTGCTTCCATTATCCATCTCCACTCGTCATCAACATTGTTATCAACGTTTGTGTTTGGATTATGCCTCACTGGCATCATCACTTCTGTTCACCAGCTTGTCACAAGGTAGAGTTTAACTGACCTCACACACATGACCAATGTATCCACGGTAACAGTCACAATAACAAAGGGAGGCCCAGACCCGGTTAACAAAGACAGGGATTCTCCTCAGGGCGATTGGGTTACATAAATGATTAGTGCCTGAACACAAGACTTCAGTCTGACTCACATGTCTTCATCTAAACACTGGTACACCTCCACCCCCGTCACCTCTACTGCACACAGCTCCACCATCTGTCCGTGGTCAAATTTCCAGACTACAGGGTTTGGACGTGTGTCATCTTACAGACAACAGTATAAGAAATTAAGACTAGAGTTGCTATTAGGGTTGGGTGATGTCTACAAAATTGCTACAAACATGATGCCGGCTTAACATAGTGATGTCTGTCAGCTATCGCCGATGGCCTATGGCATTGTCTATCGGCCCAACCCTAGTTGCTATGTGGGCAGGGATCACCAACGATTGCTATATCTTTCTATAGGTAGGTCAAACCGACTTGAAGTGCAGTTATTACAGGAACTTACCAGGTTTAGGGAAGCTGGTGTTAGTAAAATATACATTGAGGAAGCTGGAAGTCTGTGTGAAACTACAGCAACACAGTGTCTGAAGATTAAACACCATCAAGCATGAGGTTAGGTAGGTGAGCACACAACAATCATTGTTAGAAGAAATAAAGTAATGCTATAATTTTCAACTTGGGAGTTAGGAACCAAAAGTCTGATATAATTATTTAACTGAACTAAGAGGGGAAATGGATTAACGGTTAACTGAACTTTGCCTATCAATTCCTGACAGTCATCACTTTAGCAGGGTTGAGAAACCAAGAGTAATGTGCCCGGATTGTATCACTGTTTGAATATAGCTTAGAAGATAGTTGATCACCTTCACAAAATATTTATTGAACCAAGACAAACTCTATGAACTTGTATGAGGGTATGCCCAACTTTACTAAAGAGGCAGGGTGTGTTGATTGATACCCAGGTTTCTTTTTTTTTATTTTTATACACATGTAGGCCTAAATACGATCGATTAATTTATTCTGCCTTCAATGAATGAATGGTAACTTAAGTGCATCCAGTTATTTAGGGCCTTCACGTCACTGTGTTTGATGTTTCCTGTTGTTGCTATAAGGAATTTAATGTTTGAATTATATTCTGTCATGGACAACAGTGATGCCAATCCAGTCAGCAGGAGACTTGTATGATGTTTGCTTAAACACGCAATGGAGTTGAAGTGAAGTGAACCTCAATAGATCTGCGTGGATAGCATGTTTTCCCATTTTAGGTCAGACTAATCCCTTGTTTACAGGTATTGCCTACGGCAGGATTATGAATATCCACAAATATAAACTGAACTGTCTTGAAAACACTGAATAAAAGTGATTTCTTCTACAAGCTAGGTGTTCCGACAAAAGCAGGGATTCTGTGTCTCTTGTCTTCCGCATTCATAGGCAAAGGAATGTTTTAGATTTGACAGTGTCACAATCAAAACAGTTCTCTAATCCATGTCCTTTTCTGGGGTGATGCTCAGTGTTCCTGCATATTCTTGTAAAACATATTTGGACTGTAGAGAAGGTGTGTGTGTGTGTGTGTGTGTGTGTGTGTGTGTGTGTGTGTGTGTGTGTGTGTGTGTGTGTGTGTGTGAGAGAGATGGGGGATAGTGGGTAGGGTATCACATGGTCAATGAAAGGTTCTAAAAGGATTGCTCATGCCTCTGACTGACTCACAAGGTGCAATGAACTCCCCACTCTATTGATGTTTAACTAAATTCCTTTGTTAATAGAGTATTTAGAGTCACATGTCCTTGGACTGTACAGGAAAGTGACAGACTACTACAGCAGGAAGATTTACACAAGTGTAAAAGGTCTAGACGGACGCAGGAATAACAATTATGACGTGCTTATTTAAGTAATGGGGAGAGAGCTGTTTTGATCTGTCAGTAGTAAAGAGAAAGAAAAATCTGGCATTCTTTAAAAAGGTATTTAGACTAGACATAACTTTTACTTAAGGGTCCCCTTTACAGTGCACAGATGTTGTGCACAGACAGAGACTCTGACCCAACTGACTGTAATAACTGTATCTTTGGGGTTTGTTGACACCCCAATCATCATAGGAATAAGGATGGCATGTTTCTGTGGTTGCTGTGACAATGAAAATAAAAGAGTCAGTCCTGGATGGGAACAAGCCCTCGGGGAACCATGGCAACTGCAGTGAAAATGTCAAACGCCAGACTTGAGCGCTCCAGCAAAAGGAATTTCAGTGACTGAACTCCTGTGCTGTTTTCTATGTTTTCCTTTCATTCTGATTTTATACAGTTTTCTATTCGTTATTACCAAACTAGAGATGTGACCATTTTGAAATGGCTGAAGAACTTAGAAGAAGGTGCATAATTTATCACTATGAAGCACTCTTGTTTATTCACAATGGGCTCTATCTGAGGCAGCCTGGCACCAAGTTAATATTTCACCCTGCCCCTTAGCCTCTGGAAATTAGCCTTAAGGGGCTGGCTGGAATAAGCTAAATGGATGGATCAATTAAGCAGCAGAAGGGGGGGGGGGCATTACAGTGGACTTGAGATGGATGGCTTTTAGAGTGCCAGAGAAGCTCTACTGCATTAACACAAGCGAAGTGTCAGCACAGAAGCAGCATGACCACAAAGCACACATGGGCACAACTGCTACCACAGACACCAACCTGTACTTTCCAGACACTAGTATACACATATATACACACTCACTTCCCACTGCATTGTACAGACACCAGTGCTACCACAGCAAGGGGATTGTGTTGTCTGAGTTTGGACAATTCCGAGCACATGATGGTGCCACCAAACACCACCAGTGTTATAAATTGTGATAGCTATAAACCTGTGAAGAAAGCCAATTTTATAAGAGAGGCATGTAGTTAATAGTGAGGTTATCCTACCAGTGGTGCAAAGAACAGAGATAAAATGTTATTCATTTATCAGTCAGTGCAGACTTAATTAATCCATCTAGACTGATGAACAAATGTTCTATGTGTAATAAGTTTAACACGTCTTTCTCCTCAAAGCCAGTGATTTGCCCCATTAAGCCGGTAAGGGGAACAGGTTAGCATCTAAGCAATGCTGCCACACATGCATGATAATCTAGGCTAAATCTAGCAACATGTGGACTCCATTTCCTGCTAATGCAAAACACTAAACTGCATAGCAGCAAACATAATCTGTCTGATATTTACAAGCTCCTACCTTCTTTAATACCACTCCAACCCAAGTGGCACTTTATACCCAAATTAGGATTCAAATGTTTCTGGGGAAAGGCAGCCACTTGTTATTTTGGCAAGTCGGCTATGCAGGAAGTGGCTCCACAAACTAATAGACATAGAAGCAAAAACCTGCTCCTCCTGCTAGTCTCCACAAATTAATAAGGTAGGGTGCATTCAACATTCAATTACCTATCCTAAATTTGAATGGAAAAATATACTGATATTTTGCTCTTAATAATAACAGTATCACTGTACAAGTAGTCTGCAATTTGCAACATATTGAAAGAAAATCAACTAATGTGTCGCACTGTGTACCAAAATATACGACACACACACACACAATATAATTGACTATTAACTTAACATAATAAACTGTCAAAAGGCTGACCTGTCAAAAAGCAGAACACACCTCTGAATCATTATCCCAAGAGAACCTATTGCGACAGTAGTGCGTGAGTTCATAATGTATTGTAGGAGACTGTATCAAGGTGCACCTCAATATAAGTTATTTAATCACAAATTATTTATTTCTGTCACACCTCTAATTTACATCACATTTAAAGTCTTCACAAATCATATTTCATAATTTAAAGCAAAAGACGGACATACTGTATACAGTTAGAAAATATAAATTTGTCAGCAGTTTTATATTTTGTGATATTCATTTTATGATAACATACTCTCTACACCAATTATTTTATTGTCACAGTGCACTTATTATTCCCTGTTTACATGTCAGTCATATTCTTAAAAGCCTCAAAATAAGAGCCAGACATAATTGCACTGGGCAGCAGAGAGTATGTATATTATTAGTTATCCTCTGAAACCTGAAGACATGCAATCTGCAGATATACAGTTATTTCCTTACTGTAAGATCAGGAGGTGTGTTCACGTCAGAAGACTTTGGCTATCATTTGCTTCCAAGATATGTACTTACTGGCATACACTGTGAAACAACCTGAAAGACACTGTCAAGTATCAGCGCTGGCTGCAGAAGGCCACACCTAGACACTCCTAGGCGGGGGGAGTAACAAAAATGTTACTAATGCTACCTCTCAATGAGATCACCTGATTAAATAAAGGTTGTATATAAATGAGAGAACATCTTGTGGCAGAATGGTGTTCATCCCTCCAATAGAGCACTGAAGCCGTTCTGGAGGCTCGTGGTGGGTTGATTCTATAGTAAGACACTCTATGTTGATTTTTCCTTTAATGTGTCACCCATCTGTACAGTATTACATACACATGCCCTAGATCCAAACACATACACACACATTGCCATTCAGATGGGAGGCTGAGCCCGGTCTCCAGAGACAAAGGGAAGCACCTGTCTTCCTTGCTCTTGTGTGTGTGTGTGTGTGTGCGCGCATCTGTGTTCAAACCTATAAATAGAGCCTGTGTCTTCCCTAGCTCTCGCTCCAGTGGGATCGTCTCATGTTTTAATTAAATAAACTGCTGCAATCAGGCCCAGCTGTGCCCTGCATTCCCAGCCTGCATCAGTCAGCATCCATGCTCAGGGGCAACATAGAGGCTGGGGTGTCAGTGCATGCGAGTACACAGAGACAGAGAAACCAACAGAGAGAGAGAGACAGAGAACTGGACTAAGCTGTGAAATTGGGGCATTCTGCACCGAAGCCACCTGGGTATCACAGGAAGCCCTGCTCAGGTGTTCTGGATGGGTTCCCCGACGTGTAAATCAGCAGAAGGAAAGGAGCTCGGCTCATCTCTTTCATCCTTCCCTCTCCATTTGCCCCTCTTTTCCATCTTTCGGTGTCTTCGTTTTACACTGAATTATTATGCTAATTCTTTGCAGTGTCACCTCCTATATGATCCCTTTCAGCAAGTCCGTTCACCCGCAAAGTGCAGCTGCCATCATACAATGATATATTTAACACGTGTGTCCAGTACTCCCCATTTGATAAGATGTACTGCATAGTCCAATGCTATAGGAGACCCTATGGGAGTGTTATATTGATGTATGGACATTAGCTCAGACTAAGGCCATGTGGAAGATGTCCCAGTGAGGCTGCAGTTTGTCAGATAACAATTAAGAGTAGCCAACAAAGGCAGTAACATCAACAAAGCACTCAATACTCAAAACATCCCAACAGACTACAGCATCTTGCATGTCTGACGCTTTTTTTATCTCTCAAACTTATCTATACTTCTTAGTCTCTGTTCTCCACAGCACTGATGGGTCCAAGAGGAGATCAACACTAAAGATGATGAATTCTGCTGGGGATGGTTAAATTGACTGCTAATGTTGTACAGTGTTTTAAAATGTTTTTTGTTAACTGGCCACATTTGCAGAGCTGTTTATCTCGGTCTGACAAGATGTGACTCACTGGTGCATCTCTGACCACAGGATGTGAAACCTCAGCCTAATGTCCATGCATCAATATAACTACCAGGGAATCATACCACCTTGCGTGGTACTAAAAAATTGGAACAATTCCAATTAAGCACCATCCCCCAACTCCCACCAACAGGCACCCCAAGTGTAAAGGACTAAACTGTAGCTTTTAGTAACAGCAGCAGAAGCAGCCTAGCTCCTGGTTACCATCTATAATTAATGGACTGGTGCTGCTGGTCCTTGTTCTGTTTCTGAGCTAACCCCCAGTAAAACAGCCCTACAATGGTCAACACTCAGGAGGATGCATATGGCCAAGTGCAGCTCTCAGTCAGTTACCAGGCGCCATCAATACTTGAGCAGGTAAAAATAGTGAAAAAGTGAATGAAGGATTCTTTTTATCCTGGTAGTTCAAAAATGAATTTGTTCCACAATTAGAGGAATCATTGCTCTCCGCTATTCAGGCTATTCCTGTCAGTAATGTGTCCTCCAATGAAAATAGATTACATTATAGATTCCGTTGTCCACAGAAGATAAAAAGCGTGAATGGATCAATACCCATTTTGATGAATAAGAGACCAGCTTTCTCTTTCATGTTTTAGAAAAACTACACTTGTATGCCGTAAACACCATTTCACTCATCCAGTTACCCCCTACTCCAACTATGACAGGCTCTAATGTTTGGCAGTGAAAGGCCCTCACCTACTGATTGTAAATATGTTGGAAATTAAAATGTTTTTCACTTTCGTCTGTCACATATAACATTGGTTTGTCGATGCATTTGTGCTCAGATAAATGACTTATGCTTCTTGGTGTGGATTATTTTGAATTGGAGCAGATGTTTTAAGGAGGCCCAACATTTCCGAGCATGCCTATTCAGCAAGCACAACAGGATATCCAACCAACGGTGGCTTAAGCAGTAAGTAGGAAAAGGCCCCAGTAGCCAACTTTTAATTGCGCCTTAGTTTCTTCGAACATTTGCTTATGATCTTACCTCTTCTGTTGCCCAAAATAGAAGACTATAGGCAACAATGTTAGTGCTGGCATGTTAGTGTATGGCATATTCATTAGTGTACTTAAATCCACTCAGTGGAAAGTTATAACAGATCCTGTTGGCACCCCAAGTTTAAAGGACTAAACTGTAGCTTTTAGTAACAGCAGCAGAAGCTGCCTAGTCAAGGGCAGAGCCCGGTTAAAGTCCTATGCATCGCAATAACCTCTGCCCATTTACCTGTAATAAAGTGACTGATGTTAGGGCATCCCAGGGGTAATAATGATTTAAACAGCAATCATGATTGGCCCAATAGGCTGATAGCATAAGTGGACCATGGCCTAAGCTAGAAGGCCTTCAAGGAGGGATGGGTGAGACCGCAGATACTAAAGAAGACTGAGACACACAAGTCCGCACACACATTCAGTGAGAGAGCCATACAAAAGGAGAAGGGAGGGGATGATGAGACACATTAATGAATTAATGATTGAAGGGATTCAGGACATGTGATATTACACAACTGCATGACTTGCTGACAGGTAATGGTGTAAGGAACGATTTGTTTGTCAGGGATCTCTATGCTCAGGTTGACTTCACAAAATGCAATTTAGGCCTATGAATCCATGACTCATAACCTGACCTTTACCCCCCCCCCCAAAAAAAAAGTCAGACAGGGTGATAACTTCGACCATTCTATGGACAAAATCAACGCCAAAATATATTAGCCTGTGGCCCCAGTTGTTACTATAAGCATTATAATCATAGTTGTTAGGCCTGCTAACATCAGCTCGATTAAAGTAGCCATGATGCTTATCAGTAGCACTATTATTATCATCATAGGCAGGTACACGGATATTATAGGATTTAGCTCCAGCATCCAGCTGAGTCTCATCGATTGGGAGAGATCAAGGCTCAGCAGAGGCGCATGGCCCCCTTCCGCTTGTCTACTCCCAATACAGTACACTCCCAATCGCAAGCCGAGCTGTCACACATGATACAAAAAACCTCAATTCATCCTACAGTCCGAGTATTTAAAACAATAGCATCTGTTTCCTTTGACTTACCGATTCCGGGGGCGGAATAGATGAAATATAATGCGGAGGTGGACAGTGAAAAGAGGAATAAAAGCCCAAGGAATGACCTTCTCCGGAACCGCAAATGTGTCGGCATTATACAGGCAGCAGAAGCACACACACACACACACAGGCACGTTTGTGTGTCTACAACGACGATAGACCAGTTCCGATGTGCCCAGATGCCAGATCCAGAAGTCCGCGAACAGATTGGGTTAAATGAGCCGAGGAGGGTGGCCGGGTCTGCAGTAACGTTGAGGAACCAGGCGACTAGGAAGTCAGACTATTTCCGCGGCAGGTCGAGCACAGAAGGGTTCCTCCAGTATTCAGTGAAGGAGACACCCAAATCCTGTTCCTGAGAGGATGATTTCGGTTTTTACTTGGTGAGAATGTCGAAACGGCTGACAATGATAGCGCAGTTTAAACGTAGCCTGATAGTTTCAGTGAGAGACCATAATTCGCCTCACACACTACGTCGCAGATGGTGTTTGGCCGCCCCTGCGCTTTGCCTGCCTGCCGACTAGCCCTGTGAATGGGGCAGCCCCTCCGCAAAATGAGCAATACCTAAAGTGGGCGTTAACGGTGTTCAACAAACAAGTACGTGCTCAAAACGTTCAATGACGTAACCTGTCGACCCAAAAATTCATAGCAACACAGCCACTTTAACAACCTTCGCGACACCGTCTGCATATGGAAAAAACATAATGATAAGCAGGGTTGGGGAGTAACGGATTACGTGTAACGGCGTTAGGTAATCAAGATACAAAAATAACGCAACTGTATTCCGTTACAGTACAGAAAATAAGGACGTAATCAGATTACAGGTACATTTTGTAAAAATGGGGATTACACATAGGGATTACTTTACGAACAAAGTTTCCGTTAAACGGAAAGCGGACTGCTATTTGCTATTTACGTGTTTCCTGTAAAAACACAGCAATGAGGGATCTGTCTATTGATCGGTGTGTAGCCAGTACTTGAATGTGTTCACGCCCCCTCCCGTTATGCAGACTCTGTGCGGATTGACGCCAGCTCAGCTCAGTGAGTGAACACACGGCAGCAGGTGTTATGCTGAGTTTTGCCTGCCTGCCGAGAATTGCATGCACCTCCAAATACTGCTTTTAAACGCTATAATATTCTTTGTGGGGTCGATCAATGGTGTTAAATGATTCGAAGTATATATTTTATGAACGTTTAGAGTCTTTAATATTTCAATACACTTAGTAGAAGTACCATTCCTTGACATTCAGTAAATATATGTGGAGATAACGCCGTTTGATCAGTGAGCACAGCAAAGTGTCTGAAAAGGACCTAAAGAGGTGGATGCATAATTCGGCAGATCAAATGTTGTAGGCTACTTGCCGAGATTTGCATCCACCTCTTTTCTAAGCATAAATGACCGTTATCACCCGCGAGGTGCATGCAATTCTCGGCAGGCAGGCAGAATTCGGCACAACACCGGGCCCGCGCACAGACTCCGAGACCGACGGAGGCCAGTTTGAGCACTGGTAATACAGTACGAAAGTGTTTTTCTTGCCGGTTTGGCTCTTGTCACTCTGGGGCTGACTAAACTAATGAGGCTGTGTTCGTTCCTGTTCATGTCGTGTTCATTGGGAGGCTGCTGAGCGCAGTTTCGTTGCCCGCTCGCCCGGCGACACTCCACGCAATCATTCCCCACCGGGTCCCCCCGCCCCGGCCGGAGAACCTCCAGTGCTTGAGTAAAGGTGTAAACCTAAACCCACACTCCGGTGTTCTGAGTTCCCAGTACGGTCAGAGTAAGCTAGGTTGACCAGTAGCTGCAGGCTAACTGAGCTATTAATTAGATAACGGCAGCTAGTTCTCAGCAGTTAGCTGAATTTTTACAGCAACAAGTAAGTTAAAAGCATGTATCCACCTGGAAACTACCGTCAGTCACAGAGTTGAGGTAGAGGAGCAGGGGAACAGCAGAGAGAAAACCAGAAAATATGTTCCATCAAATATGATCCAGTTTCAGCAAAATCAGTGAATAAAGTTGTGCTTTCTTACAGTAATCAGTGGTGCCCGGTAGAAACACTATTTTTCAGCAGCGTGATAAAAACAAAAAGCTTTTCATTGGACGTTTTCCAGGACACTCTAAAATATCACGAATAGGCTACCTACAAAACAACATTTTGGGCCAGATCCTGCCATATGACATAGGCCTAGTGCAAGTCATCATATAAAAACATTTGATTTCATGGGAATGGGATTTTATGTTTCTCTAAAAATACACAGAGCAGACAACGCATCTTTGATACTCTTCTGCTTTAAATTTGCGTATTTGGTATTGAAGTGATCCAAAAGTAACTAAAAGTAAGCAAGCTACATTACTTTTAATTTTTGGTACTTGGATTACGTTACTGATTACATTTTTTAACAAGTAAATAGTAATTGTACCAGTTGACATTTTTAAAGTAACCCTCCCAACCCTGATCATAAGCTAGCTATTTAGTTTAACAGGAATCTGTTTTTTTTTTATATATATATATATATATATATATATATATATATATATATATATATATATATATATATATATATATGGTACTGTGTGTTTGTATATGTATATATATAAATAGATACATATCTAAACTGAGA
>NC_060157.1:14701722-14732580 GCF_021292245.1 Micropterus dolomieu
CATTGGGAGGCTGCTGAGCGCAGTTTCGTTGCCCGCTCGCCCGGCGACACTCCACGCAATCATTCCCCACCGGGTCCCCCCGCCCCGGCCGGAGAACCTCCAGTGCTTGAGTAAAGGTGTAAACCTAAACCCACACTCCGGTGTTCTGAGTTCCCAGTACGGTCAGAGTAAGCTAGGTTGACCAGTAGCTGCAGGCTAACTGAGCTATTAATTAGATAACGGCAGCTAGTTCTCAGCAGTTAGCTGAATTTTTACAGCAACAAGTAAGTTAAAAGCATGTATCCACCTGGAAACTACCGTCAGTCACAGAGTTGAGGTAGAGGAGCAGGGGAACAGCAGAGAGAAAACCAGAAAATATGTTCCATCAAATATGATCCAGTTTCAGCAAAATCAGTGAATAAAGTTGTGCTTTCTTACAGTAATCAGTGGTGCCCGGTAGAAACACTATTTTTCAGCAGCGTGATAAAAACAAAAAGCTTTTCATTGGACGTTTTCCAGGACACTCTAAAATATCACGAATAGGCTACCTACAAAACAACATTTTGGGCCAGATCCTGCCATATGACATAGGCCTAGTGCAAGTCATCATATAAAAACATTTGATTTCATGGGAATGGGATTTTATGTTTCTCTAAAAATACACAGAGCAGACAACGCATCTTTGATACTCTTCTGCTTTAAATTTGCGTATTTGGTATTGAAGTGATCCAAAAGTAACTAAAAGTAAGCAAGCTACATTACTTTTAATTTTTGGTACTTGGATTACGTTACTGATTACATTTTTTAACAAGTAAATAGTAATTGTACCAGTTGACATTTTTAAAGTAACCCTCCCAACCCTGATCATAAGCTAGCTATTTAGTTTAACAGGAATCCGTTTTTACTTTATATATATATATATATATATATATATATATATATATATATGGTACTGTGTGTTTGTATATGTATATATATAAATAGATACATATCTAAACTGAGAAGACTCCTAGGGGTCCTGTAACAAATCATTATGAAGGTTATAGTCTAATGTTCCATTTTGTTGGAATTGTTTTATTCTTCTATTATTATCTATTTTTGTTTTATACTGAGGGGTATGAAAGCATGTTTCTGATATTTTGTCCAGGCCTACATTAGGGTAGACTGGTTCAGCCTCCAACATGATCATAAAGCTGAATCAATGATCATGATTCTGGGTAGGCCATCTCATTAATGCATGTCTTCACTGAAGACTCAAGGTCATTACAACACAGGGTTGCACAATTAAATGTAAGTTTGAGCCACAGACAGAGAACATACAAATATTGACATTTAGAATAGAATAAAATAAAACATATACATACATTAAACAATATATACAGATTTTTACATACATATATACCTATACACCCACAAAAGAGTGTCTTTATGATAGACACACTTTTAGCTACACTTTCCCACAAATGTCTTTATTTTATATTAATTTTAGATATGTTTTTATAGTGTTGAGTACACAAGAATTACTGTGAACCATAGAAATTTTATTTGTACCACTGACGTTAGAATTTGGATAAAATTCTAACGTCAATGTGACAAATATTTGACAGTAATTTAGTTGCGTCAAGCTGTGTCCGTTTGTTCCTTACATAGACTGTATGGTTCCTTTGCTATTCTTTGCTATTTTGTAGGGAATTGTAGTCTTTATCTTGGACTACAATTCCCAAACCATAACCAGGAAGTGGAGTCGTGATGTCAACAGATATCTGTCGACATGGAACTTTCAGTCTTTTTTTACTACAAAACGTTGCTTTCGGGTTTAAATTTGCTGGTTTGAGAATGAGAGGCGTTAGCCATAAAGTGTTGTTGCTGTTCTTTTTGCTTTTATTCGTAAATTCGTGTGTGCCAGAGCGAGTTGAGAGGGAAATCTCGTCGGACCTGCGTGAGAGAGATGACGGCGGAGGGGATGCGCACCAAAAGGAAAATACTCCAGTTGAAAACAAGCAAACATTAATAATACACGAAAAACAGGATCGACTCGATTCAAACGAGCCACAGAAGGATGGACAGTCTGTCAGGTTTGAGCCAACAAATATTGATTTCAGTACTGTCTTTGCAGTAACTTAGCCCATTGTTGTTAGCCAACTAGCTAGCGATAGCTTCATTCGGAACTTGATATTAGATGGGTTTCCAATGTGTTACTTTATTGTAGACGTTAACAACTTAAGTAGGAGATAGATTTTTGAATTCGTATTAAGATAAGTCTTATGTAACACATTTAGTCGTTTCTCAGCAGCATTAATGTTACATAATAGGAGACAGTCCAAAAGCAGTACTTAAAAATGGTACAAATTTTAACAATTTAGGTTAAAAAATAACTTGCCTTAATCACACCAAAATGTCCCTTCATTTGGATCTTTCTAGTTTAGTCAGGTGTTTATAGCCCTATGAATGGTGAGTTCAAATGAAGTTGTTGTGACATCCCAAAGTACAATAAATTCATCTAAATATTAATATGGAAAAGTTTAGGAGGGTTCTCTGCTCTCCAATTATATCTCTGTATTATTTAACAGAGCTTTAAAAATATTTTGATTTTTTGATTTGAACAATTTGAATTCTGTAATTTGCAATGTATATGGAATCCAGAGCTATTTCATTGACTGATTGATGTTGTGGTTCACACCAACATGCCCTTTCTCCTGACTGTCTCCTTGCAGCAAGTCCAATGACACTGATAATTACAGTAATGAGACCCTCCACTCTACAACGCCTACTGTCAAGCCAACGACCCCAACACCCCCAACCCTCAAGCCCATTCTTCCCGTGCAGACAGGGGTGAAGGCCCAAGAAGAAGAGCAGTCCAGTGGGCTGACCATATTCTTCAGCCTTTTGGTTATTGGTAAGTTGTCTCTCTGTTTCTACATTGCTGAACATCTGTCTGACTCAGTCTTTTCTGTCTTATTTTCCGTTGCAGTTGGTCAGCATAAACTCCTCACGCACATTGTTTTCCAAGAGAAATCTAGTCTAGCATTCTTCTGAGCGTTCAGGACAGGAAGACAGAAGGAAATTAATCCACACTGGAAAATATGTTCATTATGGTTTACACAATATACATAACTTAGACATACAGCTAATAATGGAGGGCAAATGTACAGCCACTTTAGTGTGTCTGTAAATCAGATTTTAGGGTGAAGGAAGTGGATAAAGGAAAGGATGCGGTTACACATGAATTTGCGTAAGGTCACAGAGTGCTTTTTCCGACACAAAGTGCCCATTATGCACTTTTAGTTCACTTCAGGTTAAGTAACATGCTTACCACTGTAAGGGTTTGGACCAAGGAAACTGCATAAATCATGCATAAGGAAACCAATTAAACTTCACTTTGTAGACACAGAAAAATGTTATTTTCTCTTGAACCAAGTATTTCAATGTAACAAACGTTTGATTGGTTGCGAGAAGCAAAACACACAGTCATTTGTCTTCTAAAGTTAACACCATTTCATCAGTGGTTTGCCTGAGATGGCATAGGTCAATAAATAAGAGGCCACCTCAGTACAATCTAGAAATTACACGAGTCATAAATAGCACTTACTGGAAACCGTTATGTACCATTTCCCTCCACAAGTGTACATGCTTTTATTAGGCTTGAATTTAACATCTCCCTTATGAGAAAACAGCCCAGTTTGATGAACCAGTGTTGCAGAAACTTTCTTGTGATTATCTCATTTGCTGCACTGCATTTCCACAGCATGTATGAATTGTTGTTTACATTATTGTGGCCTTGGGGTTTGTCATCTTAATTATGCTAATTTGCGTAAGCACTGACTTAGCACATTGATAGACGTGGTTTCCTATGGTTCTATCACAGGCTAATTGTATGTGTTAACTGGGAGCAATTATCTTTTATTGTACAATCCTAGGTCTATAAATGTACTATTTAAATGTCAAGCAACTGCTTTGTAGTCGTTTATATCAAGCAAGTATATTTTAACTAATTTGTATAAAATTATTTTATAGTTAGGCTAATTTGATATGAATTCAAGTATCCGTTCAAACAGTCAGTGAGAGGAAATCAAGTAAGAGCTGGATGATACGGTTTTCATAGACATCCCTGTTCAGTATACAACAAGTTATGTAGAGGGAAGCTGTCAGAGAAAAGATCTTAACTCTACATGATGTGAGACTTATTTTTGGGCTGATCTGAGTTGGTGTGACATCGTGGTCGGGACATGGATGTATTTGTCCTGAATATTCATTCAGTGGTCTTTGCTCTCCCCGCTCTCCACAGGTATCTGCATCATATTGGTGCACCTGCTTTTCAAGTTCAAGCTGCATTTTCTTCCAGAGAGTGTGGCTGTTGTGTCCCTTGGTGAGTACTGTGTATTTAAAATGTTGTTCTGCAAAGGCTGGGTTGGGCTTTATGATGTTTCTGTATTTAAGTGTGTTTGAAAACAGCAAACTAATGTTTAGACTGATTTGGGAGTTTGCCACAATACTCTACTTATACTTTTTAGGAAAGTTGTTTGTTGTGAAAAAAAAAAAAATTATTTCAAAGATACAGCTTTGGTTTTTGTGTGAGGTCACTTGATTCTACTTCCTCCAGTGCCTTCCATTGTTTCCCTTTTTATACATTTGTGCAGATACACTCACTCAAATTTGTGACACACATCTGTCTTGACCTTAAAGGCCTTTCCCTCTCATGCCCTGTGCATATTGAACATGAGACGTGGGCTTGTCTCGCTGTTTGGAGCAGGGGACTCTGCTGAAGAGAGATAACACTCTGCTTACAAATCAGGAAGGGCGCCTTTTCCTTCCTCATCACTTCCTCTCTCTCACCTACTCATTATGTGTCTTCCCCTGCTCTATCCCTTTCTATCTGCCCATATATCTGGGTCTTAAACAATTCTTTGATGGTTGTACTTATGTCTTTTACGTTTCCTCTCTCTCTTTCTCTGCCCTTTATACGTCTTCGTGTTTTCCTCGCCCTTTTAATTAATGTTCTGCTGGGCTGTGTAACAAGAGAGCTGAAAGCCCAGGGGGACTTGTCAAAGACAAAACTAAGACAATAGTCCTTTTACACTCTTCGTATCTCATTTATCCATGAACTATAGTGGACGTTTCCCAGGCATCCATTTGTTTTAACTACTAAAATATCACTTCTTGCTTCAGGTTTGCACTCCATCTGTATTCTGGTTGTATTGAAATTTTTATATGAAGTAGTAAAATATTTAAACAGTGGTGTTGTTTTTCATGTCTCCTTGCTCTTTCCAGGGATTCTAATGGGAGGCTTCATTAAGATCATTGAGTTCCAGGAACTGGCCAACTGGAAGGTATAGTTCGTCTCCTTGTTCACACCCTGCTCTACAGCTCCTTGTGTTAACACTGCATTCACAATTAATGTTGCTCCACCACCCCCACTCACTACACACACACACAAAATACACAAACACATGACATGCAATGCGGGAACATGTTTGAACAAGTTTTGTTCTATGTAGATATTGCATCACATTCAGTGTAACCCCTTGAAATATGAGACAGATTTGCTTTAAGTCCATAAACAAAAGGGATACACCCACTGCATTCTTGATATTAACTGTCATTTAGAGGGCAGGGACAAAAATCAGCATCGAAGATGTTTGTTTATTGAAAACATAATACGTCAATGCTTAGAGAATATAACCAGCTTTCCTAGTTCTTGTATGATGCATTTTCTGCCTTAGCAAATTCTCCAGGGACATCCCTCCCACCCATCCCAACTCAAACATTTATTGTCCCAGTGTTGTAGTTTTTCATCTCTCTTTCTGTGGCTGTCTTTCATTTCCTGGCCCCTGTTTTTGTCACAAATCTAATCTCTCTATCTCCGCTCTGTTACCTATAGAGACACACACCATTGTTTGCCGGCTATCTTTCCCCTCTGTGTCCCTGTGAGCCCTCCTTTTTTTCTCCTGGTTCTCACAGCCTTTAATTAACATTCCTTGTTCTCTGCCAGGGAGTGGGAGAACGAATGAACAAGAGAGGTAGATGGAGAGCGCAAGAGAAGGAGAGAGAGAGAAAGAGATGCAGAGTGAGGGAGAACGAATGAACAAGAGAGGTAGATGGAGAGCGCAAGAGAAGGAGAGAGAGAGAAAGAGATGCAGAGTGAGGGAGAACGAATGAACAAGAGAGGTAGATGGAGAGCGCAAGAGAAGGAGAGAGAGAGAAAGAGATGCAGAGTGAGGGGGAGGGAGGAAAAGAGGACAGGTTGTGTCAATGTTTCTTGCACACTGGGGCCCATTGTTTTTTAGCCTGGGGGCCCCACGATGTTGCTGAGTCATCGGCACTAGTAACCAGAGCCCCTGGAGCCCCTTTCCCCCATTTACCCATGTATTGGGAATCTCTAAACCGCTATCTCTGTGTTTGTGTTTAGCTTATAGCAAGCAGGCCTGCTCACCTGTCCATATATGGTAGGCAGTGGCTTCATGACCTGTTGTGAAAATACAGGTTGATAAAAACAAACTGTCTGAGTAGAAGTTAATGAAGTTGCATTGTGATTTGCAGCAGCTTCTTTGCAGAAGCGTGGATATGCTAAGTGGTTAACAGTCAGCTGAAGATTTCAAGAGATCCAGGGAATGTTGCAAATCCATTATGTCTGACCTATTTGTTTTTGAGAGAGCCCCTAAGAGCAGGATGCACCATGTAACCTGTTGTGAGTAAAACAGCCAGTGGCAAAACTGTGATTCCGTTAGTGTCATTCTGTCAACAAGTCTTTTGAAATTGTGCATACAGTGCTTACAGGTTCGTGCTTTACCACCACAGCCAATGGAAGGTCTCCCTCTCTCTTTCTTTCTTTCTTTCTTTCTTTCTTTCTTTTCAAGTGCTAGCTCCTCATGCTTGTAGTGTAGCTACCTTTTTAAGGTTGCACCACCTCCAGCTAGCATGTTTCTAGCTAAGCTGACCCACTTTGCTGATCAAGAACGCTTCGGGGACTGCCCCACAAACCACCAAGGGTGTACACACAAACCCCTCAGGCAGCAGCATTGTGTCATCACTGGCGTTGCCCTCGATTTTCACCACCAATCTGCTTTCTTAGCTTTCTGCTACCAACCCCTCTATCTCCAGTCCTCTTCCTACAATCCAGCATGTGAAGAGGAGCTTTTTTTCCCAACGTGCCTTTCTGGTACTGTTAACTGCTTTTCCTTTTCTCTCATCTGCCCATTTCTCCCCTGTGCTGTGACACAGATTGAAGAAGAAATAACATGCTGGCAAGAAGTAACACGCTAGCAGCAATTTGTCTCAGAGAAAGATACATAGGTGAATATATTTGCATCCACAGTGTACTCCAGATAATAATTTAGTTTTTCCCATGTTTTCGATTTCTAGCCTTTACTGTATTATCTGGGCTCATCGTTTTTCTTCAGTGGTTGCAGTGGTGTGTTTTAAACCCCAAAGGGCAGCACATACTTTTAATAAATCTCTCCCACACCACGGACACAGAAAGCATTACAGGGAGAGCCATTTTAATTGTGGTTTCAGGGGCCTTTTTCCCCATGTGGTGATGTCACTGTGTGTCAAAGCCGAGCCTCCAGGGAGCCTGTACTCCGAACGAAGGTCTCTCTATCACGCCTGCTCATATTTTTCTGTTATCTCTTTTAACTGTGCTCCCTTCATCTTTGGCATTCATCCTTTCTCAGTTAGTTCAAGTCCTGTCTCAGCACTTGAGTATGCCCATCCTATGTATCCATTTCATCTCCCCTTCTCTTAGAACATGTATTTCTCTGCTCTCTATCAAAAATCAGTGTTTCTAAAATCTCATTGCACCCTCTCAGGCCACATCTTTCCTCACGGTTTCAGGATGAGGTCAATCTAGGGCATTCTGACCTAAAATCTAATCAGCCAAAAGCATAGACTGTATATTTATAAAAATCAACATTTTTGATAATAGTTATTTATCAAGCAAAAATGCCAACCATTGGCTGGTTTCAACTTTTCAGATGTGATTATTTGCTACTTTTCTTTGTTTTCTTTCATCGTAAAGTAAATATCTTTTTGGCTGTGGAGTGTGGCACAACCTCCAATTTAAGACGTCACCTTGGGCTCTGGGGAATTGTGATGGGGATTTTTTCAGTGAATCGAGTGTTTGACAGATTAGATGATAATTGTAACCCTTAAATGAAACCCAACTAAAATTAATCGCTTATCACAAATAATACAAATAATGCAAAGCACTAGCCTGCTGACACCTTCTTATTTAAATATGTGTAGACATGTATAAGCAAAGTCAGTGTTTGCTAGTTCAGTCACTCCAGTAGCTTGTGTGCATGCATGCAGAAGTACAGCTGTGGTTGTCAGATTGTAGTGCATGCATGGCATACCGTCTTCTGTCTCAGGTGTTTACATTCATTCCTGACCTTTAACCTGCCATGAAGGGTAGAATTCTGCCAGCGATTAAATCTCAAGAAAAAGTGGTAACCTGGAAGCATTCCTTGTTGGCCTACTTTCCCTGAAATTTGAATGCATAATAAGACACAGTAGGCAGGAGAAAAGCATTTTACTTCAGCATACATCCTGCATAGGCTATCCTCTATGCCTGACCTATTTTTAAGAGTTCGTAGCCAGAGTAGTGTAGGTTGCTATAGGTCTTTAATATTATCGATGTGTTCATCTCCTTTGCAAATCGCATCATGCTGCTTTAGGTCTTAGTTCTGAAGAATTGGTTCGATGGGGAGAAATAGATTATAAATTCAGAAGATTATGAAGCTAGTCATGTCATCATATTTTGATACATTGCCAGAACAGTTAATTCAATTTGACACAGAATGTAAAATAATAGATAATTGAGTAAGAAGTGTTTCCTCTAGGGTTTTTTTTTCCCCAGCAGCGGCGGGAAACGGTTTCGTTTTAATTGGGTGGTTATGCTCTTATTTGTTAATGCTAAGTACTAATTTGCCAATAATCATAACCATTCACGCATAACAATGAGTTCAATGCTTTGGAAGTCAACCGTTTTTTTAAATGTCCAGCATCCGTCTAGGCTGTGATTGGTCACTCTGTTATTTACTTGGTTGTCATGACTTTGAGTGTATTTTGTAGCAGTAAAATGTATTTTACAAAAAGCACTAATTGTAGATTAAAACTGTCAGATGAACGTAATCTCATATCTAGCTTAACCCCCCAGCACTTGTTCATTGTTAATCTACAGCAAATCAGATCTCTTCAGTTTTCACAGAAATGGATTCTAGGAAACCCACATGAAATGTGGTAGTGATTGTCTTCATGTGAGGTTGAGGGTCAGGCTCTATCAGCTGTCAAAACCTCATCTTACAATGAGAAAATTTGCAGACTGAATGCAGTAAATATGGGCCTGCCCTCTTCCGTCTTCTGACAGACACTGCTGTAGTGTTAACCATGATCCAGAATTAGATCAGATGAACATTTCTCTTATGCATGCTGTATCTTGACATTTACATTACTAACACAGATTCTGCACAGAACAAACTCTCACAAAAACGCACGCGCACACACACACACACACACACACACACACACACACACACACACACACATACAGTGGCTAACGCGTGGTGCATCGTGCACAGACGCATTGGCATCCAGAGCATAATGCATAGGCACATGATGCCTATGCCTGATCTGGGTGGCTGGCCCATTTAGCTGAATAGCAACAATGATTTCATTATATTGCTGAAATAATCAGAGAGCTAAGGTCACTGGGATACTCTGTGTGTGTGTGTGTGTGTGTGTGAGAGAGAGAGAGAGAGAGAGAGAATGAGAGACTATGAGAATGAGAGATTAAAAAAAGCAGGTAGTCATGTGTCTTTTTACAGCTTATATGCAAGAAAAGAGCATGTCAGTAGTAGTGTCCAAGTGCATAAATTGGCTGGCAGGCATTAGCCTCGACCAGCACCCGATGTGTTTGTGTTTGTCATCCTGAAGTCAACATCCAAATTTGTTTTGTCAGATAAAGGACTGTTGGTAACAGCTCAGGCATGGCCTCCTTCGTCACCCTTTTCCCTCTTCCCCGCTTAGTATTAAGTCAGCTGATCAGCACTGAACCAACCTTCAGTGGTCAGATGAATAGTGGGGAATATTTGTAGAGGATTACATAACAGCCACAAGCACATGTTTTATCATTCAGTGACACACACATAATTTGCTCATATGTAACGGTACTGATAAGCATTAGGATTTGTGTTTGGATCACAGATCATTGTAGGCTCATTCAAGATGACAAAACGTGACAGAGTGTGTACTAACGAAGTCCACGTTCACATTTTCTTAGAAAAACGTAATTTGTTCAATTAAAAATGTTTAATGTTCACTGTACTTTGTAATGGATTTAATTTGAAAGGATTGATGAATGCTTATGCTACCCCAGGCTCCCAGCTAGTTGAACATGGCATTTTCCCTTACCGCTACAATTTGTTACTATTAGCCAATGCGCAACTCCAAGCCAAGGTTACAATCATGTGTCTGTTATATTGCCAGTGCTGCTTTTTTACTGTGGCTTGTATGTAACCTTATCTCTGTCCTTCTCTCAAAGGAGGAAGAAATGTTCCGACCAAACATGTTCTTCCTTTTGCTTCTGCCGCCCATCATCTTCGAATCTGGATACTCATTACATAAGGTACAGCATGGTTAATTTACACAGTTCAAGACCTTCAGTTGAAAAATAAGGCACATTATGAATGTGATGTACTTTAAAGTAACAATGCAAACCAGTATATGTGTTCAATCAGTCAGTTGCCTAAATTGAACAGTATCCATATGTGCAGAGCAAGAATTGTAGCCACAGCTACTTTTATTTACTTAAAAATAAATAAACAGGGACCTAACCAGGCTCTAAGTTTGCTTATGCCTTAGGCAGGCAGTGGCATGAAAGCATAACAGCATAAGCACCTCTGCTCTCTGTCAGTCATGTTTTTCCTGTATTGTTTGTTTTTTTTGTTGTTGTGTTTGTATTCTAGCCTGTGTTAACATTTGTCATATTTTATCACTAAGGTTTAAAATGAATTGGAAAATGCAAAAAGATATCTCATTACATTTTATTAGTCATTTTGAAGGATCTTAATGGCCTTCCCTTTCTTCTGAAACAATTTGCTTTTATCTCAAACAGGGTTAAAAAGGCTTGTTTGTATACATTTTGCTCTATTCCTACTCACAGTGAAATTATGACAGTTTTCTCTATTCCTGTACTGTGCTCTACATTTCATTTTAATGCTGGCAACATGTTATGTAACACTATGTAACTTCAAATGTCATGCTGCTAAACCCATGAATACTTAAGCTGCGTGTCCATGTATGTTCAGGGTAACTTCTTCCAGAACATTGGCTCCATTACTCTCTTTGCTGTGTTCGGCACAGCCATCTCTGCCTTCATAGTCGGAGGAGGCATCTATTTCCTTGGGCAGGTGAGGATTGTAGTAGTTATCTATCAGCGACTCTGGCATTGTCAGGGCCTGTTCAGAGAAAGAGTGTGAACTGAAATATTTTGACTTTCCTGGAACAGCTTGTTAATACAAAGGTTAGGTATCGAGAGCTAGAACGTTACCAAACTTCCAAGAACTGTGGACTGTAGACACGTGCATTTCAATTCTGCTTATCGATTCCTAACTTTTTGCATATGTCGGGCACGCCACCGATTAAACTGCAGTGAGCATTTTACAGTCCATAATAATTGCACTTCTCTGCCAGGTCCTGCTACGTGGAGCTAACATCATTTGTTAGGCAGTAAGTTAACAAAGCATGCGAGAAAAGGCTTCTATTTACATTCCTGGATCATAGCGGACCACAGCAGATGCTCAAAACATAATCACACAGCAAAATGCAACACCTGCAATAAGGATATTGCAAGGAAGGAAGAATGAATCTGAAGGAATGCAGCGTGTTCAATGTGTTGCGTTCAGCTACAGTGACACCCCAGATACAGCTAACGCTAAGAGTAGCGACGTCTTACGCTCAGTCAACACAGACGAGCTGACATTCACCCTTTATATCGAAGGTAAACGACTGATGTCTACAAATTATTCCAGTATATATTTATCTTAAATACGAGTCCCCAGAGACAGTACTCTAGTACAGCCACTCCTTACACTTTAGCCATGTAGGTGAAGATGAGCAAAGAGAAAGTGGATGATTGTGGTGAAGGGGTTGCAATCAGAACTGAGATTTGATAAGATCCAGATTTAATAAGAAGAATTGGAATCACAATTGATAAAATTTAAACAATGCCCAACCCAACCTTAGTGTCTAGTAGGCATTGCTGTCTTTTCCTTCTTCAAAATCTTTCTCTCCTATGGATGTAGGGCTCTATGAAATTCATTTACATTTCTTTTCAGATTCTGTAATTTTCTTTTCATTTCAGGAGAAAATATGAATCAAATAATTTAATCAATATTATTGAATGTAGATGTTGATGTTATCAGATCTCTTAACAATGTGCCTGTGTCATGGAATGTTTTTTGTTTTGTTAAAATTGTTTTATTTGTTGTTTTTTTTTTCAGGCCGATGTGATCTATAAGATGACCATGACCGATAGGTGAGTATTAGTATTCCACTCTAACTAGCTTTAATACTGTATGTTTCTTGCATTCATCAGACTAACAAGGGATTTTTCCAAACATCTGGGGATTTAAGTCTTTTTACATATAAGCTTTTCACATAAACAGTCTTTGAACATTCAAAAATACAAAAAAATGTGGAATTTATTGGAATTGGATATTATTATTTCATACTAGCGACACCTTCAGTCTACCTTAAAGTTTGAATGAACCAAGCCTGGGAAACTTAAAAAACAACTTTCAGTAAGTCGCAGACAGCAGGATAAGCTATCTGCCAGAGATGACGGACAGAAAAGCAGTATGCTACACCACACCCATGTTTTTATTTTTATGCCTCCTCACCGGCGACAGCCCTGGCCGGAGGTAGTATGTTTTCAGGTTGCCTGGCCATCCCTTTCTTATGAATATGATATCTCAGGAAGCCCTTGAGGGAATTTATTGAAATTTGGCACCAACATCCACATATACTTAAGAAATTAACTCCATTACAATTGGGTTGTCTAAGGTCAAGTACACTGTGACCTCACAAAACACATTTTTTGGCCATAACTGGCCAATTGATTACCATATTTCACAGTTGGTCAGAGAGCAATTGGTGAGACTTTTGACTCAAATGTCAATGTCACTGATATCACAAAACACGTTTTGTGTGTCTTAGTATGAGCTTGTGTCAAGTGTGTTCAAGCAGGGCTTTTTTGCCTTTTTAATTTACTTCACCAAGGAGAGTATGTTTTCAATCCGATTTGTCTTTCAGTTTGTGTAAGTGAGAGCAGGAGCAGCTTAACAGATTTTAATGATATTCGTGGGGAATTCCATACATGAGTCAAAAAAGCACTGATTAGATTATGGAAGGAAAGTCCCATGTACTGTCTATCCACCCATTTCTGCCCAGATAGATTTTGTACCAATTTTTATTTTTAATTTATTTACTTTTTGTGCAAAATATTTTTTGCCACTCCTCCCCCTAGAGTAATTTAATAATCCAAACTCTACCAAATTTTCTGCATGACTTGTAGTATATAGATGACCCTGGAAAACATGTTAATTCATTTAGTTGTAGTTTAATTAGTTGCACAAGTAACAAGACACAAATGCATTGAAGGAGTAAAAACGAGTGTGCCTTACAAAGACATCTCAACAACAAAAAACAATACATATCAAATTAAAGTTCATCAAAACATCTATTTTTATTTATGACTCTTCATACTGCTTTCCCAGAATTATTTACCAAGTTGTTGTAGGTGTAACGCATTGTGTAATTTTGTGTCCAATCTAGAAGTTTCCTTGTACAAATCCCTGACATTCTGGGACAGGATTTATGTATTATCCAAAATCATGGCAATTATTAAAGTAGCAATGTATAAGACAGGAATGCATGTGCATTTCCTGTCTGCATCATTCTTTTACAGTACATACACAATTTTGTTGTGTTTGTTTCTTTTAAGGATGTTTCTGCTTGTAAAAGTGTGGTTACTGCTTAACCGTTATCCACCACTCATCTTCTCTCCCTTTGCTTTAGCTTTGCCTTTGGCTCACTCATCTCAGCTGTGGACCCTGTAGCGACCATCGCCATCTTTAACGCCCTCAACGTGGACCCTGTCCTCAACATGCTGGTGTTTGGTGAGAGCATCCTCAACGACGCTGTCTCCATTGTCCTCACTAAGTAAGAGTTTCTAGCCAGTCCCTCATGACTTACTTATACTCACACATTGGCACATTTACATTTGCCCATGCGTTTACACCACCAGCAACCCTATGGACATTGTGCAAAAAGTCAAAACTTCCATTTAACAACACTAACCGTACTTGTAATCAATAGAAAGTAGCATGATGAAGACACATGGCCAGGATTTTTAAGCCCCGAGCACAAAACTTGTGAGGTCCCTATTGAAACTGATGGGATTTTTACGGTCTGAGCACGAAACGTGTGAGGTCTCTATTGAAACTGAAGGAATTTTTTTTTTCTACAAAGTAAACTCAGTTTTGGGGGCCATTTTGGATTTAATGGTCATTTTTGGCGATTTACACACTTTGTACTTTAGCGAACTCCTCCTAGGGATTTAGTCCGATCAACTTCAAATTTTCGCTGTGCACTCTAAACCCATTGACGATTAAAAGTTATTCACAAGTCGACCAGTTTGCTCAAAAATTGGTGATTCGCTATGAAACAGGAAGTTGTTATAACTTCAGTACACGTAATCGCATCTGCACCAAATTATAGTATAACAGTAGTGCTGCTCTGAACACATCTCTATGCTAATATTCACTGGAAGTCATAGCGCCACCTGCTGGCAACAGGAAATTACACATTTTACGCTGTAATGTACTACTCCTAGCAGGTTGGACGTATCAACTTCAAAACTGTCCCAGAAAACCCTTAACACATTGATGAGGCCATGATGTAAAAGTTGTGAGTTTTTGGTTAACGGCGTGCCGTGACGGCGAAGTCCCACGCTTCGCCATGACACAGGAAGTTGTTGTAACTTGTAACTAATAAGAGTCCCGCCCTGAACACATGTACATGCCGACATTCACCAACAGTCATAGCGCCCCCTGCTGGACACAGGATATGACCTTTAACGAAGCAGCCCCCGTGGCACGTTTCACCTACATGTATGAAATTTCTGGAGCACATGTATCATATCCAGATGTACAAAAAAGTGTGAAGTCCAATGCTGGGACCTGTGTGTATATATATGTGATCTGATGAATGTGGATGACATTCGTGACATTCAAAGATGAAGATTGTTATGGAATGTTTTTGTGGTACGTGTCCAGAAATGAGTAATGAGGACAAACGACTCCCTTTGACACCCATATGTTTAAGTCTCTCAAAACTTGCTGTGGACATAGGAGTGTCACTCTCGTTTGTCAGCAGACTGGCGACCAAACACACCAACACGTTCTTGACGAACAAGTTTGACAGAAACAGTTGGCAGGGTTCCCTTGTTTTTATGCAGCACTATCATCCTATCTGTTGTCTCTGTACTCACTTTATTGCTGCCTTATCTCTCCTACTCACAACCAGCTAAATGTGCAAAGTGATCTCCAGTGTCTGCATGCCCCCATAGAGCAAATGAGTGCATGAATAATAGATAGACTGAACAGCCCTGGCAGTTTGCTTGTTGTTAGCACGTCACAGACTTTCCTAGAAAGCTGCTTTACAGTTTGGCCCAGTCATTTATAAAAGTCCCGCAGGTAATGCCTTTGCAAACATATCACAGATGTTTAGTTTCTTTTTTTAGATGTGTTTAAAAGCCGTGTTACTCTCTTTAAGATCTAATAAAATGTGCATTTGGCATTCAAAAACAAATGATTTATCAATCAGATAGTATTCAATTAAATTCTGTGTGTGGCAAAATTTCACAATAAACTACTTCCAATTATGTCGCTGTTAGGTCTTAGGGGTGATTGATACGTTACAGCTGAGCTCCGGATTTTGATGGCCGGATTACAAACTCTGCACACCCCCACGCACATTTTCTCTCACTTGTTCAAGTTTGTAGGATTCAATCATGGAGTTTTTCTGCCCTCTAGGGTCAGATAGAGGTATTACAACTCAGAATGTGTAAGTAATATGTGTATATAATATAAGTAACTTTTCTTTTATCTTTCAGCACAGCGGAGGGATTCTTCTCTCGCTCAGACAACTCTGTGACAGGGTGGGAGACTTTTTTGCAAGCATTGAGTTATTTCCTTCAAATGTTTTTTGGTTCTGCTGCTCTGGGAACCCTCACTGGACTCATCTCTGCAATTGTATCCAAACTCATTATGTGTGGGAGAAATGTACAACTCCTGTGTGTGTCTGTCTGTCTGTCTGTCTTATTTAAATTCCTTAATTTACTGATCAGTTTCTAAAACATTTTGACCTGAGGAAGACTCCTTCACTAGAGTTTGGTATGATGATCATCTTTGCGTACCTTCCCTATGGCCTGGCAGAAGGCATTAAACTGTCTGGTGGGTGCACATATACCCAGACACTTACTCTGACATGCACGCCAAAGAATATATCTTTTTATGTTCAACTTCATAGGACTTTCCTTTTCAATGCCATGCTTTCTCTCCACCTACAGGAATAATGTCCATCCTGTTTGCTGGAATTGTGATGTCTCACTACACCCATCACAACTTGTCTCCTGTCACCCAGATCCTCATGCAGCAGACTCTGCGCACAGTGGCCTTCATGTGTGGTCAGTGAATTCCCTCTCTTCACTCCAAGTCCAGTTTTGTTTTCATTTTACAATGTACTCAACAATATTTTTCTATTTTTCTCAACAGAGACATGTGTGTTTGCCTTCCTTGGTCTCTCCATCTTCAGCTTCCCTCATAAATTTGAATTTTCCTTTGTCATCTGGTGCATAGTAAGTGCTCCTGCATTTTTAAAAATGTTGTCTGTATGCTGACATCGTTCTAACCTAATTCCTGGTGTCTGTGTTAATTCTTATGATTGTGGCTTGTTCTTCTGTCCGTAGGTCCTGGTTCTTCTTGGGCGAGCAGTGAACATCTTCCCTCTGTCATTCCTGCTGAACTTTTTCAGAGACCACAAGATCACACCCAAAATGATGTTCATCATGTGGTTTAGTGGTAAGATGCTACAGTGACCCTTAAGTAAAGAATGACAAGGCTTTCGGCTCTTTGTTAGTGTCTAAGGAGTGAAAATTGCACAAATATAATGCGCATCTCTCTAGATGCACATGTCATTGAAAATGTCATTGAATGTCAAAATGTCATGTCATAGAAAATGACGTGGTAAAACTTTGGTCGTCTGGTCGGATAAAAAAGGTATTTGAATGTCACCTCACCTTAGGCTGTAGACAAAGGAATAAATCAATTAATAGAGAAAATAATCTGAATATAAATCGAAAATAATTGTTATTTGCAGTCCCAAGTAAAATAAAATAAAACGAGTGAAACAACTACAACTTATCCAGATTTTAGTTTACATTATAACTATTTATTATAACTAAGTATAAGTGAATTTGTTTCTGAGGACAAACATGCCTCTTTCAAATACATCAAATTAGGGCTGGGCAATAAAACAATATTGTTATCATGTATTATGAATTCATGCTTCGTCAGGTCTGTCAGCAAGCCAGCAGGACAACAACTTTTAAAATGTTTGTTTTCTGAATGGAGTTTGGATCGATCAGGGCTATGCTTTGCTAGCTTGTTCACAGTAAAGTACAACGATTACTGGAATAAAGTTATGGACACACATTTTCTGAACTCACCAGCTAGTTCAATGTCTACGCTTTCTTTTCTCCAAGTAATGTCCAGTTCTTTCCGGTTTTTATGTAAATATGAACAGAGCTCTGGGTGGCAACCGACGCTAACAATAACAGTGGAACCGGAAATACATGGAAGCCCGTTGCTGAGAAGCTCGAGTGAAGATAAGTCAAATTTTTAATCCCGAAAACTAAGGTAAAAAAAATAATTTAATAAAAGCAGTTATCTCTGAGGTCCTTCCGCATTTAAACGGCGTAGTTTTCAGAGCATAATCCAGTCCGACTACTGTTGTTTATTTGTCCAAAAGCTGCAGTGCTGCTCCTGGCTCTTTCTTCTACCCTTCCCCGCAGTTTAGCAGCTCTCCGTCGGCCAGCGGCATGTCACTCACCCACTCTGCCTGGTCCCCTCCAAACAAACCTCTGAAGCCGTCAGTGATGTCTGGACAATCTCACCGCTGATAGGCTTTTGCGACATAACGTTTTGCGAATTTCTCGCACAAGTTTAAAAATTTTAACCTGAGCGAACCAGCGAATGCCGCAACAAACGCATCTTCTGCACCACCTGGACCAAATTTGCATCTTTGCATTGAATTTGTATGTAATCAAGCCGTGTAAAACGCTGGATTTGCTTTCCATGTTAACACGCTCTGAGACCCAGATTTACATGCTCTCGCGTAGCCATTTCACATTCACGTTCATTTGTCCTTTTCTTTGTGTGGTAGGTTTGCGAGGTGCTATCCCTTACGCGTTGAGCCTCCATCTGGGCCTGGAGCCCATTGAGAAGCGGCAGCTGATTGGCACAACCACCATCATCATCGTGCTCTTTACCATCCTCCTCATGGGGGGCGGGACCATGCCACTAATTCGCGTCATGGACATTGAGGAAAGCCAGTCGCGGCGGAAGAACAAGAAAGACATCAATCTCAGCAAGACACAGAAAATGGTAATGGATGAAGCAGTTACATTTCACTTCAGTCTGGACACAGACAGACACACACAGACACACAGACACAGACACACACACACAGAAAGTTTGTCGGCTTCCTCTATACTTGCTGTGCCATCCTCTCATCTGCCATCAGACTCCTCTTCAGAGGGAAAAAACATCAAAGGGTTGATTGTGGTTTGTGTGAAGGACACTGAATCAGCGGGGAGCAAAATACTCATCACAGACATGCACCCCAAGCACCACAACTCAGACAAGCACAAATAAACCCAAGCAACTGGCATTAATAAAATTTCCCAGACACGCCAGAATACAAGCTATTGTTTTTAATATTTCAGTTGACCCCATTCACTCTAACTCTAGATAATGGGTCATCTTTTGAAGTATTCTACCACTGAGGTCATTGCTGCCGTGTGGTTGCATGTTTGATGTCTTACAGAGCATAGTTTTACACCCCGGGGTATCAGCAACTTCATCTATCATTCCTCCCTTCCTTATGGGTTTTTGATGTAGTTCCCTCTCCTTGCTCCCTCTGCTCTTTCCCCGTCATCTCTGCTCCTTCTGAGTGTGATCTCGACTCCACCTCTCTCACCCCTGTCCTGTCATTTTTTCCTTTCCTGCACCTACCTTCCTCTACCTCCATCTCTTTCACCTCTGCCTCATTAGTTGGCTCCTCTCTCATTTCTTTCTTTCTTTCTTTCTCTCTATTTATCTGACTCCCCTCTCTCCTCTTCCTTTCTCTCCAGGGTAACACCATTGAGTCAGAGCACCTATCAGAACTGACAGAGGAGGAGTACGAGGCTCAGATCTTCCAGAGACAAGATCTAAAGGGCTTTATGTGGCTTGATGCTAAATACCTCAACCCCTTCTTCACTCGCAGGCTCACCCAAGAGGTAAGTGAAAGAGATCCCTTAAACGTATTTCATTGTTTTCCAGTTGTACTGGTTTCCTCTCCGTTCTTACAATTGATGCACAATAAACAGAAATGCTTCGCAATACAACAACTGCACAGTAAATATCAAGTTGGTGAAGCTCGTAATTGTTGTGCTGAGCCACGACGTGAAGGGTTGCAAGCAGTCGAGTGTGCTGATGGTCTGTTTGCGCTATTCCTCCCCGTAATATTAAAAACTGATCTGCTGACCAAATATTACAGAATATGTCCATATCTGGTTGATTAGACTTGAAGAAGATAGCACCACTAACTTGGTGAGAAATCCCATTGCATTTCCTGTAACTTCTTCACAGTAAAAGCCTCCTAACAAGTGTAAAGTGACGTGGCAACAGCAGGAAAGGTGAGGTTTGCGTCATCAGTAACTTAACACAGCTGAAAGCGATCATTAGATAGAAATAAGGCTGATATTTGACAGAAAATCAGGAGTGAATCTCATGCTGTAAGGCTGTAGTGGAAACTCATGTCATTTAGATCTAGTCATAGTACATCTTAGTAAATACCTCATTAAATTCAAACATTGCGGTGATACAAATCTTTGCACCCCTGATGGTAATTTGCTGTAGGCTAAGTAAATATTCCCTATAGTTTGTTGTTTCGCAAATTTAGCAAGTATTTTTAGCCACCTCTGTTCTTTTCCTAGTGCTGCCTTCAAATCTGTAAACTGGTGATTGTCAAATCTTTGCCAAAGAGGACATACTGTATACTGCCATTTGGTAGTTACT
This sequence comes from Micropterus dolomieu, assembly GCF_021292245.1. Taxonomy (NCBI): domain Eukaryota; kingdom Metazoa; phylum Chordata; class Actinopteri; order Centrarchiformes; family Centrarchidae; genus Micropterus; species Micropterus dolomieu. The sequence continues at coordinate 14,722,101 of NC_060157.1, forward strand.
TTAATATCACTTACCTGTGTAGCAGCCATTGTAATTATGATTTACATAATTTGTTGTTTCTTCTTGAAGTGATAAACAGTGCAAATTATCTAATTTGACAATGGGTGAAATCTCAAACTCTGAATCTTGACAGTATAATGATATTTAATGTTTAATTCAAACCTCTCACAGTATTATCAATAACAGAACATTTATACTGCAGCAGGGCTACTAAATTGTCTGTTATTTTGTCTACACCTCGGCCTGTTTATGTCAATATTTCTTTATTATTTATTCTCGCATGTGTGCTGACTTGTTGTGTGTCTGTGTGTGCAATGTGTGTGTCACAGGACCTGTTACATGGCCGTATCCAGATGAAGACCCTGACCAATAAGTGGTACGAAGAAGTTCGCCAGGGACCTTCAGGCTCTGAGGACGAGGATGATGAAGCAGAACTTCTGTGAACTGAATGCCGTTCATATGAAAACGATAAATGGACATTGTGTGTTCTGAGCAGAGGGAGTGTATGTGTCTCTGTGTGCGTGTGTGAATGTGTATGTTTGAGGACACACTGTTGTTCACCTGCCACCAAATTTATGTGACAAAAGAGTCTCAGTCTGTACCCACAGTGCATTTTGAGTTCTAACACTGGTTGAAGCAAAAAAAATCTGTGAAAATGCTGTCCCTCATAAATGCCATATTATGTAGACGTGCACGCTCCAGTTCACTGATCTGCTGAACAGCACATGGGAAATTTAGTTGATCCTGTGAACCTTTTCCCAGGTGTTTCTTTTATAAAAGGTTTTGGTCTGAAGGGAAGCTGAGAGAGAAATCTTCCATATAAAGCAATACTAGAGCACTTTTTCACTGTGTCTCCTCACGTTTGTGTTGTTCATTGCTGTATGGCGTTAGCTTATTTAAACTCTTGTAGAAGTTTTACTTTGTGTCAGGGGAAGGAAACAACGTGATGTCGCTACAGGCTCAATTTCTAAAGTGGGATTTGTAATAAGCCACAGGTGGCTGCGTTGAATAGCTTCCTGTTGAACTACATTTAATTCTCTCTGGGTCTTAGTCTATTTAAAAAACACATATTCCTGCATGAGCTACCACTCCACCCTCCAGCAACGAGGCAGCAAAGAGAAATGCGGGAGAGTGTTAAAACTAATAATTTTTGAAACATTAAACAACTAGCGTCTTATAAGAGAATAATTATGCACCAGATTTTCATTTTCAAATATGGTTCCAGTTTTGTTTCTCTGATTTTACTTTTCTGTGTTTATTTTCCTCCTCCTGCCACTGCATTGTGTATAACGTAGAACTTGAAATGTTGCTTTTGTGATTTTCACTATGGATATCTAATGAAGAAAGGCAACAATGAATGTGTGGGTAGCTGGGAACACTTGTGAATGTATTTTTTTCCTATTTATTTATCAAATGTGTATGTGCTGTTTTGTGGGAATGAAGGCTTTTATACAAGCTCTATGAGCACTGCAGAATTATAGAAAATGTGTATAATTAAACACATTGACATCCTATATGTTGTATTCAATGCTAATTTAATCGAAGATGAGCTACACCCCCAAAAGAGTTTGTGTTTTGCTAATTTCCACGAATGCCTTGTGGGGAAAAAAATAAAGTAGTTACTATTTTTTTTAAATACTTCTGAAGGAGACAGACGTTTATTATGTGCCCTACCGTCCTGGAAATGCAAGGACTTCTAAGGGGAACTAAAAAACTACCAGCTGATTACATTTTGTATGAAAGTCTCTCAGTAAACCTCACTTCCACCTTCATACACAAGGTGTTAGGACAGTATGATCTTTAATTTGATCTTTGATAACTTGAGATGTTTTGACTAACACTTGCATATTTCAGTATGACTTTTAGTAATGTCATTATGCCACTTTCCTCTACAAGTCCACAAGTCTATGTAAGGTGAGTCGACAGCAAGGCGTGCTTTGCAGCTGAAGAACATGAAAACACTTTTATAATCAGATAACTGATCAATTCTGTTGCAATAAATGAACACTGTTTACACTTTAATGAGGTGTCACGTTGCCAACACTAACCAGCCCATACTGAATGGAAATCAATCTAAAAACAAAATGCATAAAGAGGCCAATACAATAGTTTAGTTTTTGTAAAGCCCTTGGTGCTAAATGCTAAATATGTGCAATGATTTGACTAGATGCTGTCCTTATTGATTAAAAAGGTTTTTGTTGGGTCTCTGGAAATAATATTTTAAAGAGGTCTAGACCTGCTCTGTATGAAAAGTGCCCTGTGACTTCTGTTACAATTTGGCACAATATTAATAACACTGAATTGAATTGAAAATAAAATTTGTCTGAAAAATGTATTTTTGTAATGGTAATGTACAACCACTAGATGGCTCTAAATCCACAACATTGGTCCATGAAAATGTAACAATCCCATTGAACAGTGCTTCATTATTTACTTTTCATTACCTAATTAGACCCAATAAATCCTCTGCTGTGCATTATATATAATTCCACTGTAAGTGATAGAAATACATGTAAATGAGGAATTACATTTTCCAGTCATTTTCTGCATGTGACACTGTTGCATTCTCAGCAACATAACTCAACCTACTCTGTATAAAATATTAATAGCTCAGCCTTCATTCACTTGTAACTGTACATAAATTTATATTATGTGGTACCTCCATCAAACAATATAGCTTGAAAATTTTCCTGAAAGTATTGTTTCCCAATCTGGAGTTTCTAATAAAATGGGCACCTAGTAATACACTTTTAAAACAAATATTTCTTCATCAGTAAATTGCATGACGGTGTATTAGTGCTATTGTAGATTTAAAAAAATTACAGAGCACGGGGAGGGGGGTAATATTTCCGAGATTCAAAAGACGTATTCAAAATTTACAAAAAAATACTACTTTTCAGATGTGTTTGTGTTATAAAAGGCTATGTACTTTGACATAAGCTACTTTCACTAACCAGTATTATGAGATTCTTCTTCTGTTCAAAGACCAAAAGCATAAAAAAACTGGGGAAGAACTGCAGAACTGATTTATTAATGACTAAAATATGATGCATGCTTTCAATTGACTTGAAGTCTGTCAGCTCTCTACAAACTCCATTTTTTCTCTTGAGTTTTTTTCTAGTAAATGTACGACTTTTTCCCCCTCAGAATATTACCGTCCTCATCCGGCTCCGTAAGTTCTTTTGATTTTATTATATTTATCTACAATGTCCCTGATATGCCATCGTAGTATACTGTGGTGTATCATCATTACCTTTTTTAATGAAACATATATTACTTACTTACACTTCCACACTCTCCCAGCATTTCCATATTAAGAGGAAATGAAAATAATTTACGCTTAATATGGAAATGCTTTTTTTCTTGTAGCAACGGCATGTTAATATGGTCCTCCCTGTAAGTAAGTAAGTAAGTAAGTAAAATTTGTTTATTATAGCACTTTTCACAGAGTGTGTCACAAGGTACAGAGTGTAGAAATCTATTCTTTCTCTGTTTAAATACAGACATATCAGTGTCAAGAGGCCTTAGCAGTATAGATATACAATCATGTTCTTGGGATATTAGCTTGGAATTCTTCCAGTCCCCTAAACTATCCATCCACTATCCTTTGCCTGAGCCAAATCATCCAAATCTGGATGGAATAAGTATCATCACTCAATATACTATTGCTTGTTCTACAATTATAATGTTCTTTTTTCGATTAGATAGATAAATTAAGAAGCACATAGTGAGTGAATCTACTCAAATCCCCTGCCAAATAGCAAATGAAAATATGTTGGTTGATTAATGAGAGAATGTAATTAACATCCTGGTTTGCACAGGTGATGAATGAATATCTCACACCGGCACTCTGACAGCTTCTGATCGTGTATTTTTACAGGCCTGTGGACGACAGCAAGGGATTTCACTGGTTAACACGCCTTGAATCTGAGATTCGTAACTCTTCTGTGAAATCAGAAGCTATTGATCAGTTGAAATGAAAACACCTGTAGACTCTCTGCCCTCTATGGCACATCCGTCTTCATCACAAAAGGTGAGAATTCATTTGGCACATTGTTTGTTGACATACACTAATTTACTGTGGTAGTTCTGCACCTCAAACCATACAAATATATTTGTCTTAATGGCAGCGTGTAGACTCTAGGAAAGAAAAAAACACTGTACATATAACAGCTCTCCCTCCTCTCCAGGTGTCCTTCTGAAACACCCAGCAGGAGAGATGAGAGGGTCAGAGAACTACAACAACCACACACAGACTCACAGTGTGACATGATGACTTTCAAACATTCAATCAAAAAGTAAGTTGTTTTTCTGTCTTCTTGGGGTGGTTTGCTTTGACCATTGACATACCCAGTACTGTCACCGGATAAGTCAACAAAACAGAGTAGGCAGCCCATACCAGTTCTTTCTCTTTCTTTTTCACTTAGTTGCTCGCCTCCTAACAACATTTCTTTATTCTCTATAAGCCATCTGTCTTTATTTTACACACTCCTCCCAAAGGCTCTGCTTTTAGCTACTGATTGAGTGATTCACTCCATTAATGTTCTCGTGAATGCTCTGTCGGCAGGAGTTTAAATATGGAGAAAACAAGCTTGACCTCCATGCATGTGGTAACAAGGGATTGTCACAGGAAAATATCTATGTCCCCAAATTCCCTAACCCCCCTCACCCCTATCTCTATCATAGAATTGGCGAACATGGGACCCTTTGTCATGTTCCCTTTATAAATCTGGGTAACATAGGACCTCTGGGAACATAATGAGTCTGACTATTTCTTGTTATGTTTTGTTATCATTGAGCAGAGCCAGGCTAGCTGGTTCCAATCTTTGCGCTAAGCTGAGTAAACCAGTCGCTCATAGTAGGTTCATATTTACCATACAGACAGGAAAGTGGTATTAAGCTTCTCATCGAAATCTCGATAAGAATAAGAGCATTTCCTAAAATGTCTTAAGTTTTCCTTTGAAGACTATGCTGCAAGAAATCCGTCTAATCTGTACAATGTATTTAGCTACAATGCATCAAGTTAGCACTGAGGGATGGAGGGCTTTCTGAGAACAATATGCCTTTACTGATTGTTCAACTTGTGCCCATTGTGAGAGGGTGTGGGAATGCATGTTCTTTTAAGGGTGTGTAGTTTGTGTGAGGGGGGTGTATCATCATTTGTAAGAACTAGAGTGTATGACGCAAACCAAATAAAGAGATTAAAGAGTTTTTACTAAACTTGCAGTTATTAAGCATTAAGGAAGTAACATCTTTCGGACATTTGTACGCACTTATTCAGTTGTTCTTCTGTACTTCCACAAAACAAAGAACACAACGTGTCTCAGCTAAAGTATTCATTATCAGTAGTGAGGAACATAGGAGCAGCACCTAAGTTTATGTATATCTGATAAGGCTGTATGTGTCTTTGCAAACCCTGCGCTGCACTCACCATGTCCACAGACAGATGCAGGCAGTTATATATCTAGCAGGCAACAGAGACTTGGGATGTGAAAGACTTCACTTCCAGTCCAGCGGGTTGCCATGGGAACTGACTTAGGGTCAGTTTTTTGAGTGGCATACCATCGACCGCCATTTCCTCTTGAGGCACTGGAGGAGGATTTTAGTACAATCCCTTGTTTGGGAAGTTATTTGAAGCTGCTTTGCTGGCTGTAACCTGAAGCTGTGTAAAATATGCAGAAAGTAGCAGTCATTATGACTGCTCATTCTACACAGAACAAAATTATAACACTTTTGTTTTTGCCCTCATCCATCATGAGCTGAACTCAAAGACTTTCTCTATGGTCTAGTGGCCTTTCATTGTGGCCAGCCTAAGGCACACCTGTGCAATACCAATGCTGTCTTACCAGAATCTTGATATGCCACACCTGTGAGCTAGATGGATTATCTCAGCAAAGGAGAAGTGCTCACTAACAATTTTGACAGATTTGTGAACAATATTTGAGAGAAATAGGCCTTTTGTGTACATAGAGAAAGTCTTAGATCTTTGAGTTCAGCTCATGATGAATGGGGGCAAAAACAGAAGTGTTGCGTTTATAATTTTGTTCAGTGTAATAGAGAAGTATCTACCTGGGGCCCTTTGTGTTTAAATCAAAGGAAAAATTCTGGAAATACAGTTAGCCAAAGCATGCATCTGATTATTTTTATAATGACAACATTTCTTCTTCTTACTTTTTATTCTTTATGTTGATTTGTCATTAACCTCTGAAACACCTCTGTCCTGCCAGTGGTTCAGTCAACACAAATTCACGTTGTGTGGCCAAACTTTGCTTCAAGTCAAACAGCTGTACTGCAAATTCTACTGAAGATCCCAAAATTTCCACAGAAACCAAATATGTCAGGCTGAATTGTGTAGAAATGTGAATTCACTGATGCAAGAATATATTATGTAATAATGTAAGGCAGTATAGAATAAACTGATTTTTTCTACATTGAAGCTAAATGGGAACTAATTACAGGGAAGTAAAATGGGAAAACTGAATGCCGGGGGTAAACTTGGGGAGCAGTGATCATAGACTTCCAGTCATTTTGGATTCAGTCTAATTGACGTACTGTTCTGAAGCAGTTCTGTTAAATAGATTGGTTACCACTGGTGCCTTGATTTGTGCCATGTTATGTAATACACTGGAATTCAAGGGGAGAGGTTTCATCAGTGTTCACCTTTAAAGAAAAACATGACAGTAATAAGGCTAGCAGTTATTCAGAGACAGCAATTGCTTTCCAGTAAGACTTCTCACCTTTGGAGCACAAAAGTCATCTCTACTGTGAGAACGAAAGTTATAAAACATAGTAATGCTGGGCCTTTATCTCTCCACTAAGGTACAATAAACTCAACTTAATGGGGCAAAGCCAACGTTCCACTGTTTCTAGCTACCTCCTGTGATCCTCTTTTCCCGCTCTCTCAGTGTGGAGGAGAGTAGAACTACAGCCGGAAAGAGCAGACAAATGGCAGAATTGTTGAGTTTTCACTTTCATTCACAATATTGTGTATTTTTCTACACTAGGCTTTGTGGGGAGCAAGCAGGGTTTTGTGATGCTGTAATGTGTGCTTTGTGGGGCTAAGACATGCTGTTGTCACAGTATAATATTCCCAAATGTGCACATTGGTTAGAAGTATCCATAATCACAGCTATAGAGGCATAGAGTGTTTGTGGCAGAGGAGTGCTGAATGAATGTTCTTAGAGGATAGAGGGGGCTGGCTGCACAGCCAGGGAGCTGGGAAGCCAAGGCAGAACCCCTGTGTTGCTCGATTAGAACCCAGAGAGATTTTGATTTAAACACAGACAGTCTTACCTTAGCTTAGCCTAAGGGTACAGATTGTACAGCATGAGAGGGCCTCAACGTCAATAAACAAACTTAAGAATATATATATATATTTACAAAAAATAAGTAATGTACAGACTGACAGCAAGGTCGACGCTTGATCCATGTTTACTGCTTGGGGGACACTGATGTATGTAATTGAAAATGTCAAATTATGTAGCAATTTTTGACACATAAATTCACATTAGCCCAAAATTTATGCATGAAATATTTTCTGAAATTACATATTCAACCTTCAGGTCACAGTAAAAAGGTGTTTAAAAAACTTCCCCACAGTGGGTCTTTCTCACTGCCTTTACCCTGCAGAGAGATGCATGCTTGGTAAACAAACCTACCTGGTGTTTGTTTTATCATCTCTTTGCCAGCTTAAATCTTCAGTTAATCTCTTATTCAACAGTTCAGAAAACATTGTCAGTGCCAAATCCGTACCGCTTGCCAGATACGTTCTGCACATGCGGAAAAGTGGTTCTGTCAGTCAAAGGTTACCGCAAATCTGCCTATTCACAATGATCCAACTAAATCTTTCAAATCAAGTTAACAAAATATTTTTTAATCACTGGAGATTAAACTGTTTACTACGATGTAATAGGAATATACTTAAGATATGAAAAACCTTCTTCAACTGTACATTTTTAATTTCTAATAATGACAACAATTTAACAAAGTAGCAACACAAAGGAGGCTATCCCTAGCAGCTGTAGGGTTAGCCAGTGGACATGCATACAGTCGTGGACTTTGGTTTAGGCACACACCATTGTGATGGTTAGGGTAGGGGTAAGGGGCTTTGGGAAGCTGTTAGCGCCTTTTATACTAACATAGCTAGCTACCTAGTTAGCTACTAGCGCTTCCGGTCTAGACAGGGCATCTCATGCAGACGCGCCCGCGGGCGCCTCATACGCACGCTGAAGGGTACTTTTTGCATCAAATACTATGATCAAATAACGCTTTGTCAGCTTTTCTGAAAGCAGTCAGAATGAGAACAGACAACAACACACAAGTAATTATGAAAAGGCACATCCGTGGTAACCTTCTTTGACAGACAGGACCACTTTAGCGCATGTGCAGATAAGGATCCGGCAGGCAGCACGAATTTGGTACCTACAAATATAAGCTACTGCAGCTAACCAGAAAACTATCTCTATCTGTCTGTTTCAGCAGTGTTTCTAAGATGTGATATGATAAATTCAAGTTAAATGCCAGAAGTAAGCCATTGCTGGAGAATCAGAACACAGAGACACATACAAACATACAAAAGAGCCGGTCGGATCTGTTATAAAGTGTCTTCAATACATGTAGGTCTGATGAAGTGGGGTCCCACTCTTGGTCTGAAGCAGCTTCATACAACTTTAGGCCAGACAAACCACTCTTTAGTGCTGCTTCATTTTGGCGTGGATGTAGTTTGAAAATTGTTTCAATTGTTGATGTTAAAGGGTGTTTCTGGTACTAATGGACCTTTTACCTTTGTTATGAAAAGGTGCTGTATAAATGCATTTTAATTCCGCACTAAACGTTCAGTTGTAAATGGGATAGGTATATGTACTGTACACACATGTATTGCATTATTGTAAGACAGGGGTCTCACACAAACCTTGATAAGACTGCTGAGTGACAGTGTAATTGCCCTGGGATTGGAGGTGACACATTTGTGACGTGTGAACGTTTGTTCTGTCAACCAGCAATTTTTCTGATACAGCCTGTCAAGTGTGTAACTGTCAGCATGTTTGCAGATGTGTTCTGGAGAGAGAGAGCGAGAGAGAGAGAGAGAGAGAGAGAGAGAGTGGAGTGGAGTGGATGTGAGCAGGTTGAATTGACCACTCATGAGAAAGAGGCATAAAGTCAATTGTGACAATGAAAGCAATCAATAATACACAGATGGATAATTAACGATTTGGTGGTAATTAGATGATAGGATTAAGAGGCTTCATTGACATTTCATTAGACATCTATCTATATGGAAGAAAAATAAAGGGCTGTCCATACAGTGTATTGTGTGCTTGCACATGCTTATTAAGCACAAAGTACAGCTGTGGCTGATGGGAATGTCTAGTTTTGCAGGTATAAATTGTAATTTAAACCTGATGATGGTGCTAGATGATAAGTCAGCAGATCACCAAAGTCATTATTCATTGTCTGGGAACCATTAATGTGTCTTTAAAGATTTTTTGACAATCCATGTTGACATATTTCACAGAATAAGTAAAACCATTGACCTGCTGGTGTCACTACCAGAAAAGTCAGGGGGTCGCCAGAGGATTTATCCCTTGGACACCATTGATACCTTTTTAAAATGTCATGGATTTAGTTGACACCGCCCAGGAAGTGCAGGTCGTAACTCATTCATTACTTAACCCAACAGAGTTGCAGGCAGCAGCAGTGACATCTAAGAAATTTTCTTTCTTTCTTTTTTGGTTTGAATAGCAGAATGATATACCAACAGGCTCAACTGGGCCTCTCACATTCCCTGGAGTGAGGTCTGCATAATTAACTAAGCATGAGAAATGCACAAAAGACATGTTGTGGTCGGTTAAACCACCCCGCAATTTAACTTTGCTTTCCTTTGCCTTATGCTTGTGGTGAAAAAACAGAAAAATGAGAGGCAAAAAATAGGACCCTTCCGAACACACCTTTCATTAATTCTTAGCTGATTTATTCTTATGAGCATCTGCATCTATCATGACATGTGGCAGCCTTTATACTGAGTAGTTTCCTCTAAGCAGTCTGATTTCAAACTCTCACAGTGATCTATTCCATGCAGTTAACAGTATTGCACGGCGTGCTGTGTAATGACTGTTTTAGTAACTAAAACCATTTGCTGATATTTTCTACCCTTTTACATTATTTTTTATTTATGTAGGTTCCGCCTACTGGTGAGACACAAAGAGACAGACTGAGCGAGAGAGCCATAGTATGTCATTAAATACCCACTTTAGTCAAATTGAAAGTAATTACAATACCTCAATTGAGATTGTGACAGCCTTTTGGCTTTGCCATGGCCTGTAGGGTTGTGTATTGCCCTTGGTGCTGCTTGTGTTTTGTGTCTCTCTTTCAGGTCCTGGTAGGTGGAGTTTACATTAGTGTAACTGGCCAATCCATCCAGAAGGCATTAAATATGAGCCATCCTCATTCTTCTGGGCTCTCACTCCATTGCTGGTACACC
>NC_060157.1:14732680-14791219 GCF_021292245.1 Micropterus dolomieu
GAGAGAGAGAGAGAGAGAGAGAGAGTGGAGTGGAGTGGATGTGAGCAGGTTGAATTGACCACTCATGAGAAAGAGGCATAAAGTCAATTGTGACAATGAAAGCAATCAATAATACACAGATGGATAATTAACGATTTGGTGGTAATTAGATGATAGGATTAAGAGGCTTCATTGACATTTCATTAGACATCTATCTATATGGAAGAAAAATAAAGGGCTGTCCATACACTGTATTGTGTGCTTGCACAAAGTACAGCTGTGGCTGATGGGAATGTCTAGTTTTGCAGGTATAAATTGTAATTTAAACCTGATGATGGTGCTAGATGATAAGTCAGCAGATCACCAAAGTCATTATTCATTGTCTGGGAACCATTAATGTGTCTTTAAAGATTTTTTGACAATCCATGTTGACATATTTCACAGAATAAGTAAAACCATTGACCTGCTGGTGTCACTACCAGAAAAGTCAGGGGGTCGCCAGAGGATTTATCCCTTGGACACCATTGATACCTTTTTAAAATGTCATGGATTTAGTTGACACCGCCCAGGAAGTGCAGGTCGTAACTCATTCATTACTTAACCCAACAGAGTTGCAGGCAGCAGCAGTGACATCTAAGATATTTTCTTTCTTTCTTTTTTGGTTTGAATAGCAGAATGATATACCAACAGGCTCAACTGGGCCTCTCACATTCCCTGGAGTGAGGTCTGCATAATTAACTAAGCATGAGAAATGCACAAAAGACATGTTGTGGTCGGTTAAACCACCCCGCAATTTAACTTTGCTTTCCTTTGCCTTATGCTTGTGGTGAAAAAACAGAAAAATGAGAGGCAAAAAATAGGACCCTTCCGAACACACCTTTCATTAATTCTTAGCTGATTTATTCTTATGAGCATCTGCATCTATCATGACATGTGGCAGCCTTTATACTGAGTAGTTTCCTCTAAGCAGTCTGATTTCAAACTCTCACAGTGATCTATTCCATGCAGTTAACAGTATTGCACGGCGTGCTGTGTAATGACTGTTTTAGTAACTAAAACCATTTGCTGATATTTTCTACCCTTTTACATTATTTTTTATTTATGTAGGTTCCGCCTACTGGTGAGACACAAAGAGACAGACTGAGCGAGAGAGCCATAGTATGTCATTAAATACCCACTTTAGTCAAATTGAAAGTAATTACAATACCTCAATTGAGATTGTGACAGCCTTTTGGCTTTGCCATGGCCTGTAGGGTTGTGTATTGCCCTTGGTGCTGCTTGTGTTTTGTGTCTCTCTTTCAGGTCCTGGTAGGTGGAGTTTACATTAGTGTAACTGGCCAATCCATCCAGAAGGCATTAAATATGAGCCATCCTCATTCTTCTGGGCTCTCACTCCATTGCTGGTACACCTCCCTGCACCACATTGTCTCTTTTGTTTGGTTTGGTTAAGTTGTACTTATCTGTATCCTTCATCATACAATACTGCACTTTCACACATCCGCTCACTAACACTACTTATTGCCCACTTCATACATTTAGTTAATGTTTTCTGTTGCAATTTCTGTATTTAAATATTATTGTTTGTTCTTCTTAGTACATCTGTGTGCATTTCCCTCATTTTGTGATAACTTAAGAGCTGGGTTGTGACAAGATACAGAGACAAGATTTGGCGATGAGAATGTAGTGTCTTCATATAATGCAGGCCCATTAAGGCTGGAACACTCAAAGCACGCAATGTACTGTGCTGTTGGTCTCGAAGAGACATTGGATGAATGATGGAACCACTTTGATTAAATCTCCGGAGACAATCAAAAGATCATGGTGAGTATAAAGGAAACAGAGAGTCTGAAAAAAGGGACATAATTGCAATGATATAAAGACAACATCTGCCAACTGACTGGTAGGTGTTAAGAGAGTTGATTGATCACATGAAATATATAAATGAAGACTTGACAGAAAGGTGAGTGGGAGAGAGAAAGTAGGAACTCAACAACAGAGAAACAGTAAAAAAAAAAAGCTTGTTTTATGTGGATAAGATAAGGCACAAATGTCCTTCTCATAAGCACAAGACATGTGATGCTCGTCTCTTAAGTACACGTTCACAGGTAGGGGTCACATACCCCATTCATATATAAATCTGCTATCTAATCAATAGCTTACTTAATATAATGTATGTTCATGGGAGACAAAATGGGAATTGAGATGGAAGGTGGACAGTGCCACAAATGACTGTTCTGCATATTGTTAGCAACAATGTAAGTATACCATAAAACTTATTAGCTGAGTCCAAATAGCTGCCTACCCTGTTTACTGGCCTGGTGTGGGAAAACATTTTGACAAATAAACGCAGGTCTCCATTAGATTTTTATAGAGGTTCTTTGAATGTATAAAACCTCTCAAAACACACCGGGTCACCTGCGTTAGCTGCTTCTAAGCTGCTTAGATCGTTAAAACAAATATTAATGTTTAAACATATGGTCAATATGTCAGTATAGACATGCTACACATTGTTAGATCGGTTAGATTCTCCACAATTCAACTGTTCAGTTCATTTAATGGAAACAACAAGCCCCAAAGTCCCCAAATTCATATAGATTTACCGGTGTAAGCGGCATGGTGCAAGAGAAAAAAGTGCCAACTCCCATTACCTTTGTCCACTCATTAAGTCCGAATGTGTCCGTTCCTTTAGTCTGTAAGGGTCCAGTGATTAAAAGAATCAAAACAGCTTTTCATAAAAATTTATCCAAGTTTTGAATCCTGTCATATGAAGTTCATTGCTCTCTGTCTGCTAACTTCTGCCACACTTCTCTCATCCTGCACTGTTGTTTAAGTTTTGTGCAAAAGGAATTAAAGGCCTGTCCCATATTGGAAGTCTGTCCCAAATATAGGCAGGGTCAATTCAGTGATTTTAGCAAATAAAAGCCTGAGCTATTATTAATCAAAGTTTTACGGTATATACAGTAAGACATGACACATGCCACACAATTTCCTATTCATGAATCTATAAAGAGAGCTGTCACAGTCCAATTACAGAATCTGGCAGCTTCTGGCAGTGTGCTCATGGGAAATGAATTTGTTAAATGCTAAAATAACTCACTGTTATATTAATGTTAAAGAGGCTATATGTGGTTTTATAATAAAAATGAATCACAAACAACAGTTCTATATATATATATATATATATATATATATATATATATATATATATATATATATATTTACATCGGCCCCAAAGTGCGGCGCTCCACTGGGACATTGCTGAGCCCTTTCAGTGAAAGACACACAAATAGTTATTGAAAAGCAGGTAATGCAGATATATCATTTTGGCTAAATGCAGTCAGTGTAGCATCATCATGTAATGAGCATGGATTAGTTCAATGTCAAGCTGATAAAATATATTACTGTAACGTTGCTCATTAGTTCGAGCATGCGCACAATAACAGGCTTGAAAGGGTAGTGGTTGCAATCTGAAACCTCAGCATTAGAGGCACTGAAAACTACAATGGCACCTTTAAAATAACAATAAAGGGATACTATGATGTAGGACGGTAGATATTTAGTGCCATAGTGTCACCACACTTCTTGCCAGCTAAACCTAGTCTGTCACTTTATACTGAAAGATAATATCCTCTAGCACATTTATACACAGTCTTAAACCACAGTATGTACGTACAGTGCATACACTACACTGTCTTGAAAGCTATAGTGTATTCGTAAAATATTTCTTATACAGGAAAATATAGCTAAATTCTGATACTACTATAAGTATCTCCTCCATTTTACACAATGTGTCGCATTTGCATTAAAGAAAACGAAGCAATGCAATTTTACTAAGAATGTTTGTAAGTGATTGCAACACATACAACATGGTTAAGAATCTTAAGATAGTGCATAACTGGAACACAACTACAGTTTATTTCAACCCGCCATTGCAAAATTGTGTCCCAGCTAAACCTTTTATGGCTCAGAGCCCAATTATTATGTTCTAAAATTCTCATGATCCTGACAGCGTTTTATTTTTTTGTTATTGTTGTTTTTTAACCATAGTTTTGTATTTTATTTTGGCTGGGAATAGTGAAAGAACTCCAGGGGGATTATATAGAATTGACCATGTTTTAAATGTGTTTGATTCATTCTTACATATCATAAACATAAATACATCTCTATTTTAAGTGCCTGTCGCCACATCTGCTTACCAGGTGACGCCTTCATGGGATTCTGACCCTTAATCTGAGTAACTCTGGCTTACTGATGTTGATGCATGAAAATAAAAACATGATGTGAGACACATTGCTTTCAGTGTGACTTAACTAGCATTGTCAACCAGAACATGTACAACAAACCTGAATGGATACAGTAACACATGTCAGCAGTAAGAGACGGTAAGTGCTGGTAACAATATAGACAGACAGAAATCGTGATACAATATTCATCAGTTCCCTATTTTGAAATCCAGCTTCCACATAATTTCCAGCCTCAACTATAATTCCCTTAATGTGACCTTCTGTGAGTATAGAGCATGACATGTAAGACACTATAAGGCAGCAATTTTATCCATGATTGGCATGCATAGTTTTGCCTAAGGTCAGTGTCCCCTATTTCTGACTAAAAGCTGCACAGCTCACTTGGTTGCACATAAATAAATGAGCACAATTTCAGCAGTGAGTCAATTTCTGTGCCATACATGTATGGTTGAGCATAGATTTGTAATCAACACACACACATTTACAATACATGCTAAACTTTACCCCTGAGATAGTGTTTCACAGTGCTGGGGATTGCATGTGAATTAAGACATACAGTATGTGCATCCTTGGCTTTGTCCCACAACAATGTCCCCGGTGAATATTTAAATGTCCTCTGACAAGCGTACACAGAGGTAAAGTAACCTTGGAAATTGTGTTATCAACAAACTGCGTTTACCTAACACGATGACAAAGTGCTATGGCGTGCATCACAGAACAGCTATTTGAGTCGGTCGGAGGCAGAGGTGGTGAAGAGAGGAGTGACAGAATGAGGAGTGTCAGAATGAGGAATAAAGAAAAGCACAATGAGATTGAGAGAGAAAGTGTGAGAGAGATTTATTCTCCATCCGAAGGCCACATGTCACATGCCCTCATGGTCATATTTGCAGCATACATTATTGAGATAAAGCTGTTCTTTTTGAACAATGATTTAGGGATCCACATTTGCTGCTAGTGTTTTCTTTTACGGTCATGTGGCATACAGTGCACATGTCATCAGGAATAAATCATATCCCCATCATCCTGCAGCTAAATCAGGCATTTGAGACTGAATTGAGGTCATGGCCCCTTGTCTTTTATAATTCACATAAGTGTTACATACATACTGTATGATGTCATGTTATATGGTCACTTGAAACACTCTGGAAAAAACTTTCTTTTGAAAGAAGGAGGTAACACCCACGGCTGTTGCTGCCCTGTTCCCTGATGTTGGATGACACACGGAGAAGGGATCTATCTGGCAGGCAGTCTGCTGATAAGAGGAGAGAAAACGCTCGAGGACCCTAAAATGAAGAGGAATTTTCTCTAAGGAACCAAGTCAAGCCAGCCACTAACCCAAATAGCTATCGCTGCCATTTAAATGTTCCTTGTCACACAAACAGTGGTGGAAGAAGTATTCGGATCTTTAATTTAAGTAACAGTACTGATTCTACAATCAAAGTAAGTGCAGGGTCCCTGATCTTATCGAACACTTCATTTTGAAATCTCAGTCAATTTTGACATCTCCGATGTTTTTGCCATTTCTCAATCACAAATCATACGTGGGTACAGAGTCCACTTTCCACACTCGCAAGATTCACTTTTTTGCAGTCACCATTCAAACAACACAGCCATTTCTTCATACTTATCGGCAAAAGATAAGATGTTGAGAACCTAAGGATCTGGGTCAAAAGTCTTAGTTACTGAAAGAAGATTAAATTTACTGCATGGCCAGAAAGTTTTAAATTTCTGATCATAGTCTTACATTGATTACAAACAGGTGAAACAGTAAAAAAGCAGTTAACTTTTCCCTGGAGTAATATAGTCTAGGGCTGACCCCGAATAACGAAGATTTGATGATTCGATGGGTAGAGCCTGATTTGATTGCTAATCTCACCATTGAATCCTCGCAGCAGAGCTATGAAACGAGGATCATACCACTTTTGCGATATGGGGGTGCTCAATGTCTCATCATCATTCAGTGTCAACATAGAACTACCGTTTTTCTCCCAATAAGTTAATATACAGCCTATTATCAAATAAATATAAACATATAATGCAGTAAATAAACATGTGAAAAGAAGCTTTTAAAAAAAATAAATAAATATTTTTACAGCTCGTGAATAAATCCAAAATTTTAAAAAAGGGAAGGGGGCGTCAATGCGCATGTGTGGGCACACTGTGTGTATGAGGTCAGGCAGAGAGACAGCGCACCAGCTGTGATGGTGCTGTGCAGAGTTGTCCGGACCTTGTGGTATGTTCCGATCAATTATCACTATTGATCACAGCTATCGAGATCAGTTTAAACTCAGAACACAAATACATTTTTCAATTGTGGTCCTAATCCTCTTCCGTAGCACACTGAGTCTGATGGGTTTTGTTCTTTTATTCAGTTTTTCAAAATATGAGAGAAAATGGAGTCGTCAAGTTGTGAGGATGATTATGTGGACACCTCATCCGTCAGCATTTCCTTAAGTCAGGATGCTGCTGTCGCTCTGTTTCACGCTCTGTTTCTTGCTCTGTCTCCCACTCCTCTCTTATGTCCTCCCTTGCTTCTCTCCACTGGAGGTACCTCCCGAGGCTCTCGCCACTCCCCGCCTGCGTCTTGCATTTGGGATGACGGCTACCTGAAGGGGCTGCGCTGTCCTGCCTCTCTATCTCCACACTGTTGCTCTCCCTCTCTGTATCTGTGCTGTCTTCATCCTCCTCCTTGTCGTCACCATCCACCCGAATATTACTATCTGACCTGTTGAAAGTAGGCTATCTGAGTTATGAAATGATGCTGTGCTTTGATGCAAAAAACACTTTCAGAGTTGGTGTGTAATCCAACACAAAGCCACCAGACTAAAATTATTGATTTATCAATAGAGTCTAGTGGCTTTAACAAGTAGTGACTGATTGTGGTTAAACAAACAGAATCTAACTCTATTAAAAATGGTCTGTCAACATGGATCATTTGCATAATGTTGTCAGACACTTGTAATAACAATCTGTACCTGTCAGTGGAAAAACACTTTAGTGGACATACTTTGACGGGGTGCAATTGCCCACAAGTATTCAGTAGGCCTATATCACTGCTGCTGACTGCAGTGCACTCGCTCAATACTGGACCAATTTAAAACCAATTAGTCGCAGGTTGCAATATGCCAGTTATCCTTTAAGGCATAAAAAAAATATTTATCACAGCTTATATATATCACTCATGAAATGTTTATGTTTTTGTCATCTCTTTCCTAAAACCACACTATTATGTGTCCGTCTTGCTCTCTTCCATTTGGAAATTTCTTGTCAGCAGATGCTGTGTTCAGACAGTTTCACACAAAAATGTACAATGACCAGCCGTAACAGTTTGGGGCAGAAATGTTTCCATAACATAAGGGCTCTGAATGAAATGAAAGGATCACCCATATAGACTGTTTAGCTTGTTTATGTCACACTGCCACAAGCAGGGAGGTGACAGTTGGTGTGTTGTGTGTTTGTGTTTGAGCTGTGAGAGGCGCTGGGTGGGTTTTGGTTTTGTCCATCTGTGTGTGGTTTCTGTCTCTCTCGCTCCCTCTAGCCTGTCCTTTCCTCCCTCTCCCTCAGGGCGGACTTGTGGGCTGCACCATTGGGCGGTTCTCCCCAGCTGCAGGCAATCTGCTGCTCACACACCTGTCTCCTGTCATCATCAGGACTAGCTTTTATACCCTGCCATCTCCTCAGTTCCCTGCTGGATTATTAAGTCTAGTTTGTGAGTGATACGATGACCAACTTAATCCTGCCTCCTGTTACTTCTGTGCCTGTTTTTGACTCTGTTTTCCTGTGCCCTGCTTAGTGTTCTTCGAGACCCCTGCTCTGCTCTCATGCCGCTCTGTTACAGAGAATGCCTGGCTGGAGATTTCCCCATTGCAGACTCACCGTCAGCCCTGTTTACCTGCCTTGCCAGGCCTCGCACTTGCCTGCTACACCATACCACACCTGAGGAACCTTACCTCCAGCATCAAGCCTATCTCCCCATATCTTGTGTTAATTAACTGTGTGAAAATCCTCCTGAGCTGTGTTCTTGTCTGCATCTGGGTTCTGAGCCATGAATTTCCCTGGCAGTTTAGAAGTAGCCCATATGTATGGACTACAGTTGAAAATTAGCCTGCTGGCTAACACTGGCACATTTACAGAAATGTTGATTAATGTGCACTGTCCTTAAATAAATAAATGAGAAAATAAATGAGAAATGTGCACTGAAGTCAGATTTTTCTCCATGGGATTTATTATACTGTGATGTTGCACAGATAAATTGTTAAGGCTATTTACTGTCTCCACTCTGGATCAATGAAGTTAAAAGAGGGAAGGATGAGTGGGGGTAGTGGTGTTGGTGGGGTGGTCATTTACTCTATGGGGACTTGCCCTTGAACATTAAAATCCCTTGCATTCCTACCAAGCAGCACGCCATAAAGCGACAGAGGAATCATAATTGACCATGAGTGCAGTGGGTTGGCTGTCTAAAGTACCATGAGATGTGACATGACATACAATGAGATACAAGTCAGGTGGTTGCAACGTTGGATCTCACAGGATGCAAAAACCTGGAAAAGACATTTGTGAATAGCCCAGGCTAAGTGAGCAAGGCCACATGAGGTTTAAAGTTATTTAAACAATATTTACAACCAAGACAAAATAAATGTAATAATTGAATCTGTAAATCACTGGTGGTTGCAATGTTTAATGTATGTAAATGGTCTGCACTTGCGTAGCGCCTTTCTAGTATTCGGATGAAAGCGCTTTTACACTACCTCACATTCACCCATATATACTGTATGTATATACACCAACGGCAAAGGCTCAGTATCTTACACCTTGGCATGCAGACTATAGGAGCGAACCGCCAATCCTGCAACACTGTTATATGTACATGTGGTGAAGCCTAAATAATCCAGGCCTGTCCTGCCCAGATTTAGCACATCAGGTTAGATGGCTCCGCCCATCTCTACAAGCTGGCAACTTGCAATGGGAAAAACATTGGCAGATTATATATATTTTTGAGTATATGATGGATTAGACATATGGTGTCTTCAAAGTGGTTGTGAACAGTTGGCCTTTGACAATAGTTAAGTTGTGTGATGAAAAGAAATCAATAGTCTGTTGAAAATTCCTGTGGTCATCCCCTCCGCCTGCGCAAACAATGGACAGAGCAAATAATTATAGAGGTGAGGAAAAATCAAAAAGACAAAGCACAAGGGAGCAAGACAGGACATAGGATCTGGACATTTTTAGTGAGGTAAGCTGGAGTCACAGTAGGCGGCAGTACTTCTCACAGTGTTAATTAGTGTCCGTGCTGAGCGGGTTTCTGGGACCTGGCCTCCTGCAGCACCCAGCCTGTCTAGTCCTCACCCTAAACCAGCCTGTCTGTGTAAGCACTGGGACAGGGTGAGATGGTGCGACAATGGACAACTTTTTTGACAAGTCTTCTTTTTTCTCCCCATAGCCTCAAGTGGGTACTTAACCTAACCACCATGAATCAGGCTCGCCATGGCAGAAGAATGCAATCCTCTTATTTGCACCACAGCAATAACATCTTACCGCTAAAGGTCTCACAGATTAGCACTGAAAACAGTCCAATGACTCAATGACAAAGAAAAAAAAAATACACCACCTCCTATTACTTATCACCTCATCTTCACCTCTTACATGCCCCATACCCTAAAACTCTGCTGCACTTCAGCTTCAGCCACTTATAGTCCCCATGGTGTCATGCTCTGTAAGTGTCATATGTATTGAGCACATGGTAGTGAATGGCTTTCAGCATGGTGTGCAGGACATAAATAGTCCCTCTTTAAATGAACAATGGGCTATGACTGGCATACTGGAGGTCTGAAGATAGAGAGGCCTCCTTATGATGCAGTGCACATATGCATTCTGCAGGGATTTTATAAGGCTCACATCAAAGTCATTATCTCTCTTACTTAATTGTCTGTTGGAATTGAAGGACCATGAGCTTGTGTCAACGACCATAATAGTAATGGAAAAGTACTGAAAGGGTAAAACATTAAATAAATCACTCAGAACAGTTTTGT
Organism: Micropterus dolomieu; assembly: GCF_021292245.1. NCBI lineage: Eukaryota > Metazoa > Chordata > Actinopteri > Centrarchiformes > Centrarchidae > Micropterus > Micropterus dolomieu. Next base: position 14,742,933 of record NC_060157.1, read on the forward strand.
CATCACACACCTACACAGTGCACACTCTCCTCAAGCTGGGACCTGAGTGGGAATCATCCTGTGAATGTATTTGTTGCAAAGCCTGATAAGAATTGCTTAGACGTGTCCTCTGGACGTCACAATACCCTGAGGGAGAAGGTGTCACAGAGGAAGATATCAGGCAGAACAAGGACTGCTCTGCTCTGTGATTCCTCTCTCCTGTCTGTGGCTATACCGATTATTCCTGTGCCCCAGTACTGGCCTCACACATTAATTCCATTGATTTACAGTATTTTTCATCCCATGTATATTTAGGGCTGAGCAATTTATGTTTAAAATTCTTTAATACAGGCGCTGATGATAATAATTTGAATTGAAAGAACCAATAGGCCAACCAAAATTATACTTTTTTCAGTACTTACTCTGGGAAACATCGATGTTTAAAATGTTTAGCCATGCTAACGATAAATCTCCCACTTTGGTTTAGACTGTAATATCTTAACTATTGGGTGGTTTGTCATGAGATCTTGTATTGACATTCATGATTCTGAGAGGATGAATCCTACTGATTTCGGTGATCCCCTGAATTTTCCTCCAGTAGAATGTCTCAACAACTATTGGATAGAGATGCAGAAGCGAAAGCCATTGAATCACAACGGTTTTATTTTTATAACAATTGTGAACATGCAAGGGGGCAGGCAACGAAAGCAGGGCAGGCAGATGGAAACAGGACAAAACAAAATGAGGCAGGTCAGGCAGAGCTCTCCAGACTCGAGGACCAAAAATCTGAGACACAAGAAAAATACAGGACGTTAGAAAGGCGCAGCAATCAAAAAATTACACAAGACTTATCTTAGACCTGAAGCTATTACACATGTACCACTGAGTTTAAAAAGACTATCTGGCAAGGACTAAAGTGAAGAGCCGGGGTTTTTATCTGTAAAGGTTGATTGTGGAATTGGCTACTGGTGAGAAAGAAACAATCACTGATTGGCCTTGCATACCACGTGAAATACCATGTAATGTGTTGTATATCAACTGGTGCTACCAAAGTTTGCTAGGTTGATGTTAACAACAACAGTGTTTTCTGATGCTACAAACGCTGTTTGATATTGCCTTGACTTGTGTGTTGTGTGGCAAATGAAACGCATCCAACTTGGGTTTCCTTGTCGAGTCCTAAGCTCTGACTTCCAATAATGGAGCGCATTATTCGTTATGACTTTTTGTTTAGTTTTTATTAGTGTTAGTGTTAGTTTTAGTCTTCATTGCTGCAGGATGCCAAGTACAGTTCAGTTTAATTCAGTCCAGTTTAGTTTTTTCACAAAACATTAAAATACAAGTACAATCATTAGAAATAATGCAGATATGTGTGATTTTTTAAGCTGTGTGAAGCTTGTACGTAGGGGCCCAAACAATAAGGAAATATATATATTTGAAGTACTAACACATTGTCTAAATAAACACTTTAATAAATGAAACAGATGCAATCTACAGTATAATTTCTATCCTACATACAGAAAACCCAAAGAGCAAACTATCCTAATCCTACTACCCAGTGGTCCCAAAACATTAATTACATCAGTCTCTAACTCTGTCATTCTTGGTTAAATATGTGAAATACAATAAATGGAGGTGAAATACAATTGATGGACAGCTAAGACATTTGAAGATAGTGTCACCTTGGAGCCACAAACAACAGGTCCCTAGCACCCTGAAGGCAAGTAAGCAGTTATGTTAAAATCTAAACCTTTATTAATCAAAAATAGATATCAATGAGATACCAATGACCCCACAAAACACACACTAACTTATATGCAGTAAATGTAATGACCAGCAGACATGTTAACCCAGTGCAAGGGGAGCTCACAATCAATGGATAAGGGGCAAGTTTATCCCACACGCAGGATGAGCACTAAGCCAGACCATCAGAACAGAACAAAACGAAACAAGGAAAAGAAAAGCACCAAGACAGTGACTCAATATCTGCAACCCAAACTAAACAAAACAAAACTCTATACAGTTGTTGCATTCATATTATTTTGTACATATGTATGTATACAAGATAATAGAAAACATGTTCAAACCCCACCAACTAAGCCGATCCCTACCTGAGTCTCCCAGTTAGCCTACCCCTAACGTTACACAGGGCTCTCCTCGTGACAGCGATCGCCACCTGCTATGCTGCAGCCAGACACCGCCCTGACCCGGGCTGTCCTGATGGACAAAGCAATTGTGGCAGGACAGCTACATGAAACGCAGCGCGCCAGCTCTTCGTGTGGAGGACAAAAGCATAAGACACCCATGACTCACCAACAGGTGCCTATCGGCTAATCACCACGCGCGCCACTGAACTTCGTCTGGCCAGACCAACTGCCCTGCAACGCCCCTTCCCTCGGCTTCATATCCACCCAAAATGTAGGCTTATTTAGGTCCTATGAAATAAATAAATAAATAAATAAATGAAAACTAAGGACATTTACTCTTTCATTTTAGTTTTGCAAACCTTCACTACAGTTTTAGTTAGTTATCGTTTTATTTCAGTTAACAACATTGTTTTTTCACATCTAATTTTCATTATTTCGTTTGTCTTCGTTAACAATAATAACCTTGATCAGTATCAGCCCTCATAATCTCCAGTATTGGTCTGGTTCTGACAAGTTAAAAGACAATACAATCCTGAGTGTGTGAATAAATCCAAAATGACCCTTAAAGAGGGCGGGTCAGTGCGCTTGTGTAGGCGTAGCATGTATGTGTGTAGCCCTGCAGTCTATGATGTAGCCTAGTGGCAGAGAGATGGAGCCCCAGCCTCACCGCTGTTGTGCCGAGTTGTCCGCACCTCGCGGAACATTTGTATTATTTATCACCATTGAAAACCAGACAAAGAATATTATATTATTTTTAAATAGTACTTGAAATAGACCCGCAAGGAACCGTGACGTGCATGCATTTGTCGGCCGAACGGCAGCACGCAAAACTCTGCAGAAGACCGTGAATGGCAGGCAAGCAGAGCAGAGAGGAAATGATCAACAATTAGCCTCAGTTTATCTGTAATGTTAAATGTACAGTTTAAGTTACAGTGACTAATGTATAGAGGCTGCAAGAAGTAACACTTTCAGTTCATCAGCAACCTCTGTAAATCACAGAGTGTTGAGCAGAGCAGCCGGGGGACATGGGAAACTTAAATGCTAATTTCATGAGGCCCAACAGTTACAATGTTTCTGTTGTAGACAGCGGAGGACAGCTTACTTGTGATGTTGACAGAGCAGCTGTCAACTGCGTGTTTGAGCCACAGAACTAAACTGACAGATTGTGCATTGTAGCATGATACTAACAATCTCTCCGAAAAGGCAGATTGTGGAGACATTATAATCGTCCACGATCTAATATCGTAATATCGCACACATATCGTCTATGGAATACTATACTCATTTGTTGTTGCAACCTTTCTGTCTGAAATCTGTTCTTACAATTAAGTTGTCCTACAAAAGGCAATTGTAGTATCCCTTTTCGAAGAACATCATTTGCCCAGGCTTCTTTTTCGGTAAAAGGGGCACAATTATGGAATTCTCTACTAGATCACTTGAAATGTATCCCGACATTAGCCTCCTTCAAAAAAAAACACTGCTCTCATATTTAGTCTTTACACGTTGCCCAATCTGTATATATTTTATCCTTTTTTATTTTCTTCCATTGTACTTCATTTTTGTTTTTTGTTTTGTTAAACTGTATTTTTTAATCAAAAAGCCCTACTAGGGACAAGTGTCGTGAATTAGCTTTAGCTAAAAACACTATGATACACACATCAGATGTCTGTCAAAGTTTATCTATGTTTTTGTATCTGTCCCTATTTAAATAAACTTAAAACAAAACAAAACAAACAGTCCTCTGTGGCACATGCTAATCTTATCAATATCAAACTGTTATTGTGAATGACAAAATTACAGTAATGTGTTGAAAGCACAAGATTATAAATCATAATTATAAGGTCAGTGTTAAATTGCAGCCTTATCTAATGCAATACAATGCAGATTGATCTCTGACAGTCTGGAATTAGAGACAAATTATTAAAGATGAAATACGTTTAAAAATAAGAAGAGAAAGACATGAAAAAGACAGGTGGATTTTGGAAGTAGGACAAGTGAGGCAGGGTAAATATTACCGGTCTTTCAACACCTGGCAAGAGAAGATACTTAGGTGTTAGTCAGACAAAGCATTTGTCGGGTGCTCGGGGTCTTTAGAGACCTTTGTTCCTGCATTCTTGAGAATTAAATACAGCACATCACAAAATGAGCCATTAAAATGCATTTTCAAAACTTGTTAGCCACCTCATTTGTGACTGGCATAACGGTAGAAGTGGCAGCAGCACCAAAAACAACAGCACCTGCCTTGAGCGACTTCTTTTTTTCTCCCTCAACTTTTCAGCACCACCTTTGCATTTCGTCGCATGTCTTTATCCATGATTTTTGAAGCACAAATTGCAGGACTGTGTGTGATTGATTGACATGGCCTATCACATTACAACAGCCCTAACCCCCTCTAGGCCAGTAACCACACACTGTGAGCCAGTCGATCAAGCCACATGCTGATGGATTTTCAACTGCAGTTTTTTGTCTCCGTTTTAATACTATATGATTTATCGGCCCAATTGTCAAGCGGCCTACTGTGAAAACTCCATGTACTAACTATTGCCCGTCTGCCCTTGCAGAAAAACGTAACTTGTGCCATGGCACATTGACAATATATGCTATGTGGGTGGGGTGCAGGCTTAAGGATTAAGTTAAAAACCTACAGACCATTGCAGGCATTATACAAAGATAACAAAGATAGGCAACAAATAATAATTGTATTATAATAATATGTATTTTTTTATTTAGTACTCCGTTACATACCAGCTGACCAAATTTCTATATTTTAATGTCTGTCTGGCATCATAAGGACTGCTTTCATTTCACATCTTGTTGAAACGGTTGCATTCCGATGCTTGTGAGTCAAGTCCGCGAGATTTACCAGAGAAGTTTTGGAAACACACACGAATTGAGGAGAGGAAAGGGAAAAGAGATTTCACATGGCTTTTAATCAAGAATGTACAGACTTTTACATGTACATTCCTCCCACGGGCAGTCCAAAACCAGAATATCTCATAGAACTCCAGTGCTAGCTGGGAGGACAAACTAGAGCTCACGTTTCTCACTGAACACGAGAAATTGGTAGCTCTGTAAGAGGGAATGAAAGAGAAGAAGAAGAAGAGGCATTACAGCTATTCATTTGTTATGATGTGTTGAGTGTTTATTAAAAAATTGGTTAAGACTACACTTCATCACTTCAAGCTACACTTTCTATTTCATTTTTTCTAAAAAATTAGGCACTTTATTTTAGTTTACTTAAATTTAGAATTTATTATTAGAGTAGTTATTTATTATCCCTCCAGTTTGATGTGAAATATTATTTGATTTGACAGTCCGTTGTTGACTAAAAACATATGTTGATACAACTATAAGTTATGATACTGAATGATAACGCAAGTTAGTCCTAGGACCTTTGCTTCGGGAAATTTTCTCTAACTGGACCTCTTTGAATTCTAATTGAATACCCCTGCTGTAAAGTAAGCATACTCACACCCACACGCAAAAACACATATTTAACACATAGTCTTCAGTGGTTCCCAGTGATGACAAAAGTACTGAGAACTTTCACTTAATTAAAAGTACCAATACAATATAAAAATACTTAACCTACATTGAAAATGTTAATTAAAGTAAAAGATTTATTAAAAGTAAAACATATGCATAAGGCAGAAAAATGGCCCCTGAGCTGTTGCAGAATAGATAACAGCAAGTGTAAAAACAACATATACATAATAACAGCTTTATTTGTATAGCACTTTTTAATACAGGTAACAAAGTGCTTTACAGCAATCAATGTAAAACACAAGTAAAACACAAGTCAAATAAAAACTCTGTCACACAGTGGTGTGCAATGAATAAAACATAAAACAGGTCAATGTACAATAAAGGAAAAATGAATTACACATCAAGTAGTGGCTTGAATTCAACAAATAAAACATAAACAAGTCAGAATACAAATAATGGAGAAATGTGTTACACATCACACACTGAAAGCTATTTTGTCTAAATGAGTCTTAAGAAGTGAGATGAAACTAGGAACAGACTCTGCGAGCCTGATCTCCTCTGGTAGTCTGTTCCAGAGTGTAGGGGCCCTGACAACAAAGGCCCTGTCTCCTTTGGTTTTTAGCCTAGACCTTAGAACAGTTAACAACGCCCTACCAGAGTATCTCAGTCAGTGTCATGGCTCATAGGGGGATAAAAGAGATATACAAAGGTGCTCATGCCTGGCTTTAAAAGTAACAAATTTTAAAATTAGCACTAAAAGAATAAGGATGCTAAAACATCAGAGCAGAGAGACTGGTTGTTTGGGGGTACAGTGCTCTGTAAAGTGAGAGCTGGCAACTGAACACATAAATAAAAACCGAAAAAGTACCAGAGAGTGCAACACTGAGGCTACCATCTTTTCTTATTCTTGCACATGTGCATACATCTGCATTTATATTGGCCAGAGAAGAGTTTGACTGTGAGGAATAGATTTCAATCTCCAGTGTAATAGAACTCTAAAATTTGAGTTCTGGGTGCCTGTATGATTGTCAACCTGCCAGCATGAAGTTGATGCCCCTGCCCATTAATGTGGTGTCGGGCGTAGGCAATCTTTATTAAATGCTAAATAAAATGTCTATTTTAATGTCTGCAACCAAAGCACTTCTCCATCTTGCACACTCACAGATGTGCACATTTCCACACAAAATATGAAGAGGATTGCAGGATTCTTTCAGCAATAGCAGAACCAATTTACAAGCTGACAAAGGTTGTTTTGAATACACTCCAGTGCAGTCATCAAGCCTATTTATATCATATTCATCCCAGTAACAGGCACAAAACCTGACCCATCGACGCAATGTATCGTATAATGCAATTCATGCAATTCATCTCCAAGTCAAGCAGAAAACACACACACACACACACTGAAACATACACTTGTGTATACACTCTTGCACACACTAAGTATGACCACAAACATTCAACCTGTATCCCTTAAGCTTTTTGACTTTTTGGGAGCGTAACACCAGTTTTACGTAGCAGTAGGTAGGTGATTGAGGCAATTGAGATAGGGATTATTGCACGTTATTCTCCAAAGCAGTTTAAACATCTTGCATTTTGATTAAAGTCCCACAATCTGTGGTTTATAGTGTGTCTGTTGTATTGCATTAAAGATCATCACATACTAGGAGTTGCCTGGTTACTGATACGTCACAATGTCTGTCACTTCAATCAGCCATAATAATATTAAAGACTATAATAATAATAATAATAATAATAAAGACCAATACATTTACTGAATAACAATAAACAGTAGTCCACATGAACACACATTTTCACGTATCTATACAGAGTTGGTGTGGTGGTGGTATATGTATATGTGACTTTCCTATAATGCAGCTAGTTGGATTACTATGGAAAATATGCAATAATTAAATCCTCTGTGAAAAGTCTGTGAGCTGCAAGAGGGTTGTGGTGCAATTCAAGCACACTTTTCAGCAGCTGGTGCCCTACAGCGATATGTCACCAAGCTATGTCTGCATAACAGAATTCATCTGGAGATACATGTGATAAACATGTATCCTGTATTTGTATGCATTTGTATGTATGTTTTGAATGTGAAGGAGTTATTTTAATGGAGAAAGACAAAGCCTATGAAATATGTCCCTATCACATAAACGCATTCCCCAGCCGACACCTACTATATGGTTCCATGATTGATTCAGTTTCTCCTCTCACTAAAGAGCTTTCAAAGACTGCTAAAATGCCTCACGTCTTTTGGTCCAACACCAGCACAAAGACTGCAGATTTGCTCTACCTTCACTGTTGAAATTAAATCTGCAGCTTAAAGTGGAAGTGAATAACCTCAGGTTTGGAGTTAAGGTTAAAAGTAACACCTTTGTCCTTTAATCAAATTACCATATTTCATTAAACTGGCCCAAGCTGAAACCTTAGGCTAAATCATACACACACTTAATTACTACCTCCCTCTATCTCCAGTGATCTACATTAAAAAGGGTTTGTCACAGAGAGTGATTGAATAGTTTAAATTCAAGTCACATATGGTCCATGCTGAGAGTAAGCATAGGATGTAGAAGAATAGGTTGTGATGTTACTATGCAAAGCTCTTTTATATACACAAATGTAAAAGTAACAGTTCAGTCAAGGCAACTTTCTTCAAAGAAACTGATATTTATGCTGCAGTAAGTTAAGTTTGGCGGTATATCTCTGTTCTGGGATCTCCCCGCCCTTCCACGTGCCTATGTGAAAAAGCCATAAGGCAGGAAGAGTACCTCCCTGCCCATCCATGTGCATGCATGGAACGCCCAAGGCAGAGAGCAGCAGTAAAGACACAGAACGAGTACAAAACAGAGCAGGTATTAATAACAGAATGACATGATTAATCAGATTCAGCCTGACAGGAGGATCTGGGGTGGCGGCAGGTTACAAGCTGCTTGCAGAGAAAGCAGCAAGGGCAGGCAGGCTATAGCAGCTTAAATAAGGTAGCTTCTATGGAATTTGTCAATGCATGCTAAGAGAGGACTCAAGTGAGCTGTCAGCTGATATAGCTGGCTTTCAGATGGTTGCTATCAGCTGATGTGCTGGGTTTGTGAGCTTTAATTTGTTGCCAGCCTGAATTAACACTGCTTGATTAGTATAGAATGCATACTTTCTCATAGTAGCTGTAGCTATATATAAACATATTTTGTGAATACTGAAGTATTAGTATACATGAAAAGAGTACTCCGCCAGTTTCACATTACACTCATATAACACTGTCAGAATCATGCTGGACAGAGCAGCGACGCCCCCGGTACTGGGAGCAGCACGCGATTTTCGCGCAAAATGCAAATGGTCTAAAACTTCACAGTGAGTTTGAACCTAGACACATTTTAAATTGCAAAAAATCATTAAGAGGCATAGGCCTACTGAGTCAGACTGTCACTTTACAATCACAGTTCCATGAGCAGCCTAAACTGTGTCTAATCTGACACAGGCTGTGACTAATCTGTTATTGCCAACGGCATTTAGTCCCGTCAGGTTACAGCTGAATAAACAGGCCTGTAGCTATTTAAAATGAATAACAGGCTGTAGGAGAATCCCAGCACTTTATCATTCATTAAGGAAATTCCAGTCTGGTAAATGACGAATGAGCAGCGCTATATAAAAGTAATAACGTTAAAGTATTGATCCTCCACTCCTGCGTATTAGAGCCAATCATGGTCTGCGTTGGCATGCATTTCTAGCTCCACCCGATTAAAATGGAGGTCTTCATTTACCCGTTGCCATGGTGAATTGTAGTATCGGAGCTCCATTGATGATGGCTTTTCTTCATCCCCACGCATACGCTTCAATCAGGCTCAACATACTCAGAGTTGACTGAACTTATTCTGATCGGCCTTTCTGAAACCGAAAACTCGGAGTTTGACAGCTCAGAGTTCGTCAACCCAGAGTTCAGGTTTATACTCAAGAGTTTGTTGAACCTGCTTTCTGAAACAGGGCCCTGGTCTGTGTACTTTGGTGTTTTATTATTTTGGTCTTGTTGGCTTTGTGTTCTGTTTATCCTAAGTCTTAGTCTGTTAGGTTGTAGTTTATTTGTATTAAGGGGGCTATATGTAAGTTTTTCAATGAAATTACTTCATTAATAAATCAAATTTTCATTGCCTTATTGACAATGGGCTCAAAACTCACTTAGAAATGAAGCAAACGCCTGTTTACTCTGTTGCTTACATCAGCCACTATTCTGCTTTTAATGTGAGGACACCAGGTCGGATTCAGCTCTGTGCACGCTCCCGAGCCTCTTTCTGACTACAGCAACAACACCGCAGCTAACGACATGCAGTCCACTAACTCCATAAAACATTATCTCCAACATAAACAACAAAGGTTTATGTGATGAAGTCTGTCTGGCCAAATAAGATTCAGATGATGTTGGGTAAAAATAGTCACACCAGAAAGTCACGAGTCACGTTAGCTCGCCAGCTTAAGCAGAGCAGTTGCTAGCGCTATCCCATGCAAAGATGTATCGCTTTCCGCATAACTTCACCAGCTAACACGAACCATATTACTATCCTGTGTACCACCGGTATTATGTCAAAGTGTTGATTTTTGCTTGCAAGAATGAATGTACAGTAGTGATATATATAGGTGATAGTGATACAGGTCAGAGGCAGACAGCTATCATTAACACAGATCCACAGCTGTTTGCTTCGTAGCGTTCAATTTAGATTTATTGCACCGATACTCAGGTACACAGCTTCTCCACCTCTCAGTCTCTGTAAGTAACTTGATCCACATAATTTACAACACTGCAACAAAACGGCAACAACCAGGATGCGAATTACACAGTGACTCAACTTTTTTTCCAGGCCAAAAAAGGAAGCCTAGTACAGCGCAGGCGCATGCTTCAGTGAACTAAAATCTTACAAAGCTTACAATATCCTTGCTTATTTAACTAATGTCTGCAGTGTGTAGATGATGATAAATGAAATTCATTACACCAGTTCAGGGGTGCCCCATAACACATGACAACTTTTGTAGTTAGGGGTCACCAAGTATTCAAGAGCAAAACTGCCAGCAAGTCAGACACACAACAATAGACCATCATGTCCGCTCAAACCAGACCCATACAATGCTGAACCAGAACCAAAGACACTATCATAAAATACAGTCTGCATTATCATCTCTAATTCCTAATTCTTATCATTCCCATCAAGTTTAAAGTTTCAACTTAATCTTTTTTATCAAATATGTCCGCTCCTCTTGCTCATGTTGACTGAATAATGTAATCTGCATCCAATAAAGCAGTAGTCATACACTGTTGTTGGGGAATTTTTTTGTGAATTCCAAAGTTAAACAAATGCCATGTTTATTGTGAAAGGATTCACGAAAGACTTCAAATGAAATAATAAACTCTTTATTGATGAAAAATTCCCCCCCTTACTTCGAACCATGGTGACAACAATACAGAGGAAGAGCCATCCACTAACACTACAGTAAAGTTACTTAATGCGGTCTAACTGTTAGAAATTGTGACACAATCTCATTATAATATTCAGTCCAGCTCACTAACCGTTTCATTATCATCCAATACATGTAGCTGAGACATTGCTGAACCTCCGGTGAAAGATACACAGACAGTAAAGATAGTTACTGAAAAGCAGCATGCGAGCTAACGCTGTAGCACATCGGCTAAATGCAGTAATTGTACCATTATCATGTAACAAGCATGGATTAGTTCAACCTGCAGGTGATAAAACTATTTCTGTAAAATTGAAGTAGGAGTTTACCTGAGTTTCCAACTCTGATCTGTTCTCCGTCTGTCTATAGCCGCTGTCACACTGCCTTTTTTCTGGGAGTATTATGCCAATATGCTGTTCGATGTGCTGTATGAAAGGTACAGAGCTGGCGTTAAGCTGCCTCTGAGCCGAGAATGTTGAAGTAAAAGAACCTGAATATGTCTGTGAAAAACCACAGACTGCATGCTAGTGATGTGCGGATCGATCCTAAAGTATCGAAATTTCTGATACCAATGTTTCCTGCTCTAGGATTGATATACATATATAAGGATCGATATCTAAACTCAGTCATTTGGAGTGAGTGTGTGTTTTATTATAAGTATCTTACTGTCACCAGGATGGTCTAATTATACTCGGTTGATAGGAACTACTTTTCCTTCCGCCTGTCAAAGTCATGCTTGCGCTACATTCTGTGACGGAGCTTCTTTGAAGTGAGCCGCTGCAGCCCTTTACATTTCCTGCGATTGAATACTGACACTGGCTGACTGTAAAAACAGTGACGTCTGGCTGTATTTTAGCTGTGAAGGTAATAATGTTGCTCTGTGTGATGTGTGTGCAAAGACAGTGAAAGACTTTGGCAACACCGCAAACTTCGCTAAACATCTGAGATTAAGTTTGTCACAATAATAGGATGATGTTATGAAGCGGCAGTTCTGATATTTTTATTATAATTAAAGAATATGACAGTAGTTTGATGTCTTGTCATTATGTGGCTATTATTTTGAATTGGTAAGGCTACAGCCCACTCCTTATTCCTCTCAAAAATGCAGAAATGGGAGGGGGGGGGGGTCACATTAAACTAGGAATAAGAGTAGAGTGCAACCAGCTGGTTGCAATCTTAGAACAGCACCACTAGTGGCCGCTGAAAACTCCATAGTGCCCCTTTAAGTTTTCTGTCTGCTAATTGTTGGTTTGTGTTCTCTGTCTGGTGATTGATTATTTGACAGTGTTTAGTCTTGTGTGCTTGTTTCCTGTTATGTTTAGTTTGTCTTGTGTTGTTCAGTTATGTTTCTGCATTTTGGTTTGGTCCTGTCTGTTCCCCTTGTTTGGTTTGGTTTGGTTAAATATTGGCTTGGTCTGTTCAGTCTTTGTGACGTCCTCGTTTGATGTTGAGTGTTCTGACTTGCTTTGTTGGATTAACCAGTTACTTTGGATTACCTTTCATTTGGATTTACTTTGGATTGAACTTTGCCTTGTGCTCAATAGAAAAATAGAATAGAATAGAGAATAGAATAGTCTTTATTGTCATTGCACTGTGAAGGTATAACGAAGGTATAACCCTTGCACCATAAAAACAAGAAAAGAAAGAACAAAAAAGACAAAAACAGGTTAAAACAAACAATGTTCTCATAAAAATAGAGACACAATAATATATACAACCAGGATATATAAATATAATTAATATATGTTTACCTGTATTGTATATTATCTATATACACACATAAAATCTAATTTTTAAAAAATGGCACAATGGCAATGGAAGCCTGTGCAACTAAGTTTTTGTTTAATTAAATATTTAGTTGAACTGAACAAAGAGCAAACATGGGCAAAACAGTAGAGTGCAAGATATGGAACCAAAACAAGACCAGAATCCTTAACTCATAACAAATAGACCTGTGTCTCAATTTATTATTCTAAATCATGCAATGAAGTAGAAGAAAAGCATAATAAATCCTGGGACAAATCATTTGGATTTATTGGAAGCACATAACAATTTAGAAAAACACTATAATGAATTAATACCTGCCAGATGATGTCATTGTTTACTGTCCACAAATACTGTACAGTATGTAGCCTAATGAACAATCCTTGTGTTATAGATGACTTGGGCATTGAAATGTTTAATTTTTTAATTCATGTGGTCCTAGTTGTCGACAACTAAAATCAGAATTTAAGGAGAAATGTGTTTTATACCACCTCAAGAACACTTCCTATCAGAAAGAAAGGTATTTCAGTGTACAACTGCAGTACTTCAATCTAAGTAAAGTAATTTCCCTGATATTTTAGTGTTATTTCACTTTTAGTATACTTCCTGTGAATATAATCCAATTAATCTTATTTTCATACTGTATATACATTGTGTTAACACCTTATTTTGAAAGCCGGATGTTGTGACATGTGTGTCTTCGTGCTAATTTCACAAAGTCCGACGTAATTTGATAAATTATGTTGCATGTGGTGCACGCAAACGCAAACTATTATGGTAAACTATAGATTTGATAGCGTCTCTTCAGATAAGACTCTCAGACTGCAACACTTGTCTTTGTAACTTGTCTTTGTAAAGAGAGAAACTAACAGAACAAAGTCTCTAACCTGCCTGTCAGCTCGCTCTGCTCCGTAAAAACTGAATTTACCATACAGAGTCGAATACGTGTGCATTCCAGATTTAGCTGCTACTAGTTGACCATGTGCTTCTCACAAACAACGGTTCCATTTATCGCAGTTCTGTGTCAGTGCATGCCACAAACTGAAAACACTGTCTGTCAGAGCGTCCACACAAAAAAGAAGGAAGACATAGCTGGTAGAATTGTCCTCAGATAGAGTTGCTAATCACATCAATTCACTAAAGGAAGCCATCTCTTGTGACTGTGTGAGGAGCAAGGCTTGTTGATGTGTGAGTTTAAGGTTGACCTCTCTCTCTGACTGGTCCACCAACAGGGGAGAAGTTGAGACACAGCCCCTCCTCATTTGCATAATGAGGCAGAAATGCATAGAGAAATATAAAAACAGGAGGCAGAAATATATAACCATTGTGGAAATAAATAGGGTAGAAATGCAAAGGAAGAATAAAACTAAAACAAAAATATTAAAACACACATAAGAAAACACATTAACAAAACAAGCAATTAATTAACAAAGTTGAAATTTATAACAGACAACAAATAATTAAGGTAATTATTACAGAGAGAGAAAAGAGAGATATACATTTATGTCTCATTGTATAATTTAATTACTGCCTACATTAATTTTTGTACTGTATTTTTTCATCAGATGCCTATTTATTTATTGAAATGTAAATGCTCCGTATTTGTATAGCGCCTTTCTAGTCTTTTCAACCACTCAAAGCGCTTTTACACTACATCTGCATACACCATTCACAAGTGCTTATACAGAAACTAACATTCACACACATTCATACACCAGGGGAAATACAGGGTTCAGTATCTTGCCCAAGGACACTTCGACATGCAGCCTGAATCACCGACCTTCCAATTAATGGACAACCCGCTCTATCTCCTGAGCCACAGCCACCCACTGCTTCAGACTGAGCATTTATTTATTTATGTATTTACTTGTAGAGGCACTGGCAAATAAAAATGTTGCAAGATCAGGCAAAAGCAACTGCGAGGTTTTAATGTCATGTGACAAGTTTTGCAGCGCCAGCAAAAGTCGGACACAATTTCTAACCAGCATGCCTTATTTTAAGTCCAGCATGCATCACGTTAAGTCAGTACTGTGTAGCGCCGCATGAAGTAAAATGCACCTAAACTCTGTCGGGGGAGACAGACGAGGGAGAGGCTGGGGTGCCTTTCATGCTGCTGTGTGCATAAAGTAGCTTGTCAATGTCACTTTTTGTGAACCGACTAATCACAGCGGAGATGGGGCGGGACATTAACAAAAGTTGACGTGCTACATCAAACCTTTCAAACGTGTTGTTCTGCATGAATGGTTATGATTATTGATAAGTTAGCACTTAGCGTTAACAAATTAGAGACTAACCACCGTGTGGAGCATTTTTCATGCACAAAAATGAAACTGCTGTTTTTCCCAACTGGAATTAATATTATAGTAGTGGTAAGCTATATAGTAGCCTATACTATGATCTGAAATTCTAATAAACACACTAACATTAACCCTAATCAAAGCTTAATCACAGGGGTGTAAAATCAGAAAAACGTTTTATTTGTGAAATTTTAACTAATAAGCTGTTTAAATGTTACATATACTATATAAACTATAGACTAAGCAGATTATCCAAATAAAGTGTAACCTGTAAATATATTCAAATGGCCAGAAATAACAAGAAATTGCATAGATTTCGTTCATAAAGTACCTCATTGCCTTTACTTTACGTGTACCGATCATGCTTACTGTCGTGCATGGTCACTGTTAATACAGTATCTGCCACTGTCACAACAACTAATGATGGCATTAATACAAGAAGACAAGCGTCATGAGGCAGGACTTTGTGGTATTGCATAGTCTTTTTACAGTGTCTGACAAATAACATAATCAAAGTGACGATAAGTAGGAGTTAATATTCTTGCTCACATTGACAGCTGTGAGAATGGTCATAAGTCATGCAGAGACGAGCAGAGATGCTGTGCAGTCAACAAGCAGGGCATTGCATCAGAGAAGGAATGTGAAGCTGCATTGGTGGCAGCCTGGTTGAAGGTACTAGAAGAGGTTTTTTCCCTCATCCCATAGAATTCTTCAGTTCTGAAACTCAACACAGTTGAAATGACAGTTGTTATGGTTGTTAGAGCTGAGGCTCTAATGATCATAAGGACTGTCATTACAACAGCCAGGAGCACTAACGAACCAGCGGTATCAATCATCTTGGCAAACAACTCCACAGAGATTAAATAGCTGAGTTTCCCTACCAGTCAGTCAGAACTGAAGAAGACTTTTGGCACGTCTTCTGTTATCTTCAACCAAGTGGATAACTATGACCTCGATGACTGAGATTCTCCATATACATTGTTACACATACAAAAAAATCTCCACAACAAATGCAGGGTATGCTTTTTACCAAGTGCTGATGGCTACAATGTTAGCAAACAATCATCATCCAGCAGTTGGGTTCTTCGCCACCTCATGAATGTAAATTAAATATTTCCTTCCCTTTATGTCTTCTTTTATGTCCCTCTGTATGCAAACTTATCCCATTAATACATGTTACTAACTTGACCTCTTCCCTTCCCGTAGTCTTGTGCTTTCTCGTCCCTCTCCTCTCTCCTCATATTACTTTCTGTAGGTGTTTCTCGCTCTGGAGCTGTGGAGTCTGGATCTGTCGTTGCAAGTCACCTGCTACCCCCCATGTTCCTGCTCGACACCCTCTGCTACAATTATTATTACTAGTCCTATTGTTATTTTTATTGTTTTTATTAACATTAACATTATCTTGCCTCTGTCGCCTAGTGCTTGCTCTTGGTGGTAATTGTTGGGTTTCTGTAAATAATATCACAGAGTCTCACAGTCTAGACCTGCTCTTTTAAGAAAAGCGCTATGAAATTACTGTTATTGTGATTTGGCGCTATATAAATAAAATTGAATTGCTGTGAGGCTATAGCTTATGAAGCATGATTGAAGTAAATGCTGAAATGAACACATTTAGACTATCATGACTGAGAGCTTTCCTGTTCTTGTGAGGACAAAACTCCAGTAACAATTGTAGTATAAGGAATGACTTAATTGTGAGACCAAAGCAATTCATCTTTTGGACTTGGTCATGTTCATCATAGGGACATTTATCATGCAATATTGCAAAAGGTTTTGACTTAAATGCACCCTGAAAGCAGGTGATGTTCCAGAAATCCCCATCATGCTGCCCACTCTTTCAGAATTTTTAACTCATAGTATGAGCACAACTATACATACATATTCACATTTTTGTGTTTGTTGGCACCTCTTGACCATGAACTGTAAATCACACCAATTAACACACAAAGTCAAAGAAAGTGTGGTTTGTAAATGTTGTTTGATGATAAAAGCCTTATGGGCTTTTGCTTACAAATGAATCAGACTTCTTTATTATTAGCCATATTTCCTTTGATGACCGTTACTCATTTTTTGGACAAAACAACACAAATGTTTTTTACAAATGATGTATTCTAAATACATCAATAAATGTTTCTTGCATCCAGTGTGAGTGGGCAGCATAGTCTACATTACAGAAGAGAGACAGACAGCTGGTCATGTGACCTTTTCATTGACTAAGAAGGCCTAAGGGTTTGAGGAACACATTCATGAAATGCCTCACCATGACCCGCTGTCAGCAGACTCACCACTGCATTGCCCAGTTCTTCACATTTATACCTCTGTCTCAAAAACACACACACACACACATTCTTGCACTCCCAAGCGTGATACCACATAGTGGCATGGCACGGCGAGTCAAGCACATGTGGAATAGTGCTCAAGTAACTATCCATCAGTGAGGAGGAGGGAGGGCCAACAAGAAAAGTGAAAAGAGAGGCTGAAAATACCACAAACCATTGGTCATATACCTATTTTTGTTGTCCTAATCAATATGTAAATGACTATTCCATAAGGTGTACAGTAAAGCTACTCCTTCTATTGTCTGAACTGTGCTCTGTGGAGGCTTTCACCTGTTACTAAATATGCTGATGTATTCAGAGTGCTGTTCAGCAAGCTATCCAGCACAAAGCACGCACCCCCCGACACAAAGAATGTGTCATTCATGATCACACACCCAATGAGTCGAAGAATGAGTGAGAGCCGTTGCTTAGAGACAGACTCTCGTTCAGTGAGCCAATCGAGTAGCATTGACCAACTCGGGATTTTGTGATAGTAGATAAAGACACTAAGATTTTGTGTTCAATTGTCATTATTTGTGTTATCTAATAACACAAATAATGTTTATATGCAATTATTTCTTTGCAAGATCTTCACCAGAGAACATAAATATACACATAAAAAGCATTAAAGTGCTGCATAACCTGCTGTCAATGGAATCTAATTTCCCCATGTGGGTCCTGATGCGGGATAACAGTCACCAAAACTGTCCAGTCAGTGTATTACTTGTAAGTCTGAACAACTTCATGTTTACTCCTCTTGGTCTGTTTGTAAAAGCCAGTGTGACCCCCCCAAAGTGTTACAAGATATATTTATTAAAAAAGGTTCTGGATATAAATCTGTTTTAATTTTTTCATCTTTTCCTTTAACATTTTCTGTAATTTTGGTGAGTTACTTAAATTTCTTACTTAAACCATTAGAGAAGTTTAGAGGGGTTGATGGTTATTTCTATGGCTCCAGTTGAACTGCAACCACATGCTCATAAACATCTGAAATATTACAAAGGGCCCCAACCAGACATTGCTTTCTTGAAAGGGGTTTTTATGTAAAAATAATTTGCTATGTAACTAGTAAATACAGCTGTCAGATAAATGTAGTGGAGTAATAGTTCCCGCTGTGCACCTTTCTTCAGTAACTGACCTCACATCAGATGAAGCTTGACTTTGGAAAGGGTATCTCAATTCACAAAATAAGTCTACTGCTTCATTTTCTATACTGAGCTGGGCTGGCCCAATCACATCTCTTATTAACCCCCACTCACTCCCCCTTTGCCCTCTGTTTTAAATTATTATTTTACCCTTCAATTCAATTTATTCAAGTTATCAATAGCTAAACCGGAATTTCGCCGGCTCATCCAGCAGAAGTCAACACAGTGGAATATAGAAACCCCACAGCCAAAAAATAAACCACACAACCAGTTTTGGCAGGGTAATTGCTTTTCTATTGAAACTGACTATTTTTTTGTTTGCTTGTTGGGATCCAGAAGAGATGGTTTTTGTTGAGATATGGACTCTTTGAAATGAGATAAGGACTCATTCATTAGTGGTTGAACTGTAGGTTATGTGTTAAGCACTGAATACACTTAGGTGAACTTTGTGTTTCATGTCGTCTGTAGGTACCTTTGGAACACCTAGTTGTTAAGTAAGGTGGAGTGATTATTATATACTGAAATACATACGCCATTTTTACATGCACACATGCTTTTGTGTAAATATACTGAACACTAAATTGCATTATTTACATTAAATAATACCTAAATGAGCTGAATGTCATTCCTTCATTTAGCGCATAGGCTACATTTCGGCCGATAAAATTTTGGCAGACAAAAAAAAATACTTTACAGGCAGTGAAAAAAGTTTATTTCAGACCCTGAGTGAAACATAAGCGTTAATTGGCATTGTTTTTTGTAGCTAGCATAGTTCCCTAATGCAGGTGCAACTATTCTAATGGCTGAATAGGTGATGTTACTTTGTCAGCATTGGGTTAGCTCACGCTGATGAGAGTGACCCAGGTCCATATGTTTCATGATAAAATTATTAAGATTATTAGGCTAAGGGTTCCCTTGATAAAGATGTGACTGTATAATATGGCCTATTATACAACACCTGTAGCATACTGTGCAAAAATGAATTAATGCTTATGTATTAAGAAAAACAGGCAACAAAGTTGTCCTATGTTTATTTTCATCTTTTTTTGAAAAAACAGCTATTTGCTCATTCCCAGTATTGTTGAAACTGTACAACTTTGTCAGGGAATTCCAACAATTCTAGACCTAATAATAATTTGACCTCTAGTAGCGATTTATTTTCTTTACTATTTTTGGTACTTCTGCTTGAGTATAAGTTGTGTAGCCTACTCCATGGCCACCTCTAATCATGAGGGACTTAGTAAAAAGCGAATGAGTACACTGATCCACAGCACTTGGAGGCAATATTATAGTAGTTGTAAATATTTAAGGGACTGCAAGGATGGTGTATTGGTGAGGGGTTTTCACCTGCGCCAAAAACGCCAGGGCCAAATTTCTGTCCCAGTCCAGCACTGCTTCCATGCATTTCTTCCTGGTATCTGAAGTGGTAGGAAAACACTTAGCATATTATGTATAAACAACTGAGTATAATGT
Organism: Micropterus dolomieu; assembly: GCF_021292245.1. Classification (NCBI taxonomy): domain Eukaryota; kingdom Metazoa; phylum Chordata; class Actinopteri; order Centrarchiformes; family Centrarchidae; genus Micropterus; species Micropterus dolomieu. Next base: position 14,762,978 of record NC_060157.1, read on the forward strand.
ACATTTCTGTGGGGTCACTATAAATTTGTTCCTTGGTCTTTACTTTAGAGGCTGGCAGAGCTCCCACAGCATGGAGTAGTGAGGATGGATAAGAAAAATAAGAATGGGGGATGATTTGGAGCACTCTGAGTAATGCTAGTGCACAGTGCATCTGCTTTTGTTCTTCCTGGCTTTGTTCTGTGCTTCACTTACTCTATCTTGAACTTTTACAGTGCTATTCATCCCACATTTATTGCAGGGCAAAACAATATTTATCTCTGTCCTTGTTCATTTTCCTTAATATTTAGGTTCACAGTGATAAAGATATCGGTGCTGAAACAGAGAGAATCGGAGGGAGCTGGGTGGGAAGGTCACTTTGCACAACCCAAGTGTAACATGAAAAAGGTAACACTAAGTAATCACTTTGGGGCACCTCATCAGAACCCTGTCCCCCTGACAGTTCCCTTGTTCTGCCCTCCAGCCATCCACCTGAGTCTCCCCATCTGATCCCGTTCCCTTCCACCGAATGCCTTCCTGTGATTCCCTGCTCTGCCCTGCAGCATTCTTGTTTGAGCTTGTCCCTGTATCACTCCTTGCCTCTGTGTTCTGTGTTCCCATTTAGATTTTGTCTGCTTGTATATGTTACATTTGTCCTGGCTTTACTGCCAGTGTTTTGTAATGTTTGGTTTCTTGTGTCTTCACTCTATTTTTATTTCCTGTTTGGTCTGATTTGCTCCTAATGTCTTTCACCTGTTCACTCCCTCGCTGCTTGTTTGCCCCTATATTTAACCTGTTCAGTCCTTGTTGCATACTCGTCATATGTTGAGTCTTCTGCTTGTTTCCGTGTTCTCGTTTTGGATAACCTGCCACAATTTGTTGGATGGAAAGCTATCTTGGTTCTTGGTGCCAGGACTTTGCCAGGGACCCACGTAAGCCTGTCAAGAACTGCATCCTGCTCCGTGTCTGCATCTGGGTCTAGTTTTCCTGCCTCTGCATTCGGCCATCCTGACAGTAGCCTAAGAAGATTAAGTGTTGGTTGTTACTGCACATGGTGAAGATGCATTGGAAATCAGCCAAAGATCATTTATTAAAGAAACGGTGATTGATCCACATTCATCAACCTATGGTTTCCAGAGAAAAGACCTGCGCTTCTCATTCAGGGGAATACAATCTAATGTTTCCTCACGGCTTTTTTTAAGAGGTGTGTCAAGCAAGCAACAGACTCTTTTGAATGTTCTTCAGAACTTTTTAAAGTAAAAGCTCTCAATTCAACTCAAAATAAAGCATAGCTGCAAAAAACTTTCTTGTGCTTTTCTTGCGTAGGCACAATCACTTAAGAGGAAGTGATTATGTGAGTAACTGTTGTGAGGTCTATTTCAGCACCTGCCACTATCAAAGAATGTATTTATTTATGTATTTAATTTGACCCGCAGGCCACCTATTGCCAACCACTTATGTAGGTGAAACCAATGTGAGACACACATTTTCAGCAAAAAGCGCAGTGAGGCGTTACATCGGCCTCTGTGAACGGGCACTGCACTTGTTAAGAAAATGAGGCAGTCTTTAAAATGTAATGCACTTTCAGTCCCTTACATGTCATTGCTTTAAGTTGTGCTTTACTCCTACCTGCTTCAAACTATTGTTAATTACCGTTTTGTTGTTCTAGTTTCATACTATCATACTTGGTGAAAGCATCTCCTGCCTTATGCATTTTGTGTATCCCATTTCACAGTGGCATGTGTCTGTTGGATTCTGCTCTATATAGCTATACATATTAAAATAATTACTGAAAGATGAATGAATTTTTGACCAATTAATAATCCTAACCTGAGTAGTGTATCAAGTGAAAATGTCCTTAATTGCAGAAATTCACAATGGTGAAAAAGCCTTACAAGCATTGCTATTAAGTTGAGCGTGTTAATGTCTTTTAACAGTGAATTCAAGCAGGACACATATAAACACAGCCCCATTACCATCACAGATTAGAGAGGATGATGGTGATGACAAAATTTCTGTAGAGCATGGCTGGAGCCAGGATTTTTTCTCTCTTTTTCTCTTCTTCTTATATTCAACTAAATAGCAATAAACCTATAAGAAAACAAAAACCTCTTTTACATGCAAAAGTGAGTGCCCATGCACAATTAACACAATTCATGGGTTCCGAAGATATCCCTTCCGAAATACCCACCGCCATATTTGTGTTCAATACAGTGATAGAGTTAGGCTACAGATACAGTTTTTAGATACAGTCATTGTTTCAGACAGTCATGGCAACAAACACAGCACATCTAAATAAGACAAAAAGACATTAATATTTGAAAAAGACATCAGGTAAGACATTAGTTGTTGTCTCTAAAATCTGCGAAGCATTTGCACCAGCTTACTTTTCTTTACATCGACCACGTAAAGTACATAATCCGTCCCCATACACCAGAGATAGCCTGAAGGCTTTTAAGAGCATGGATGCCTATCAGTACACCTTTGCAGGATGGCCACCATCTCAAGATCTCGCGCCATCAGTGGAACCATTGGACATTCTGGTCAAAGGTTCTCTCGTTTTAGCTCATGCAGTAAAATGCTGGAAGAGAGAGAAACGCACCGGTGCGCTTGTGCATGGACTTTGCACAACATTACCGAGAATATTTCTCCACAACATGCACTCACTATGCAACAAACTGGATGAACTTCAGCTACGGGGGGAAAGAACAGAGACTTATTGATCTTCAGTTTTATGCTTCAAGGAGACGTGGGTGTATGGATCCGATTGGCACAGATCTTTCCAGCAAAATGAAGTGTAGAGGTATCTGTAGAGGTACAGAGGTACAGAGCAGTGGCTGGTGTAACAACACTGTTCTAGAGTCCGACCGATATTGGATTTTTAAATCCGATACCGATTTCGATATTTAAGGATTTTAAAATCCGATAGCCGATATATTGGCCGATATTCTTTTTCCCCCTTATTTTAAGAAACAAAGATTTTCCCTAACATGTGTTATGTTGAGACCATACCAAGATACCATAACATAATGCAGTTTAAAAATAAACTTTGTTATTGTTAGAAATAGTACTTTGAACAAAGGTACAACAAAATATATAAAAGTTTTGATAAATAAGAGTCAAATGTATAAAACTACAGAAAACGTTCTTAAAATATTTGATTTACTACTATTGAACATCAAATTAAATAGTGTGTGTATTGTGGGGGCCAGTGAAACAGAAACTATAAAAAATACGTATATGATAATACCATATATCATCTCTCATGTCATTACTATCATAATAATGATAAACAGGGCTTATAGGCAAATAATTATATAAATTTTTTTGTCATGCAGAAGTTATTACCTTACATATAAATCTGCCATGATGAATACTTTCTACATCTAGTTTATCACCTGCACCTGTTAATTCTATCCAGTGCTACAGAAACGATTTCCTAAAGTGGCAGTGTAGAAGTGCACCATCATTTTCATTTTCTAAAGGTACAGTGACGCAGAGGAAACGCTGCCCTTGAATTAATGTAATACTACATGACAGTCTACAACGAGTTGTTGCAGATGCAGCTGTGTTTATTCACAAGTCCCCTCTAGTTTAATCATTTCTGACACACCGACTGTAACTAGAGACACTACAGTTTAATCACTCATTAATGTTCTTCTACTGATAAACACGGCATTAGCTTTGAGGCTAATTTAGCACTGGGCAGCGTTATCTGCTGTTGGCAATTTTAGAAAATATTTAGAATTAATAAATTAGAGGGAAATGAGAGGACCGGTTGCTAGAACTGCCACACTGAAATAAATCTACAATCACGTCTGTCAGCAGTGTAGCCTCCATGATGCACTGAGCTCCTCTCTCCTCTACTTTCTCTCCCTCTGTATGCAACCTCATCCCATTATTGCATGTTACTAACACAACTTCTCCCCTTTCCCGTAGTCTTGTGCTTTCTCGTCCCTCTCCTCTCTCCTCCTATCACTTCCTGCAGGTTTTCTGGCTCTGGAGCTGTGGAGTCTGGATCTGTGGCTGCGGGTCACCTGCTGCCCCCGTGTTCCTGCTCCACACCCTCTGCTACAACAACTATTGTTACTAGTCCTATTGTTATTATTGTTATTATAATCATTAACATTACGATTGTTATCATTAACACTACTATAAATATCTGTACCATTTTTCACTTAGTGTATAGCAACATCACCTTTACTGTCTCTCTCTCTCTCTCTCTCTCTCTCCTTCACCCCAACCGGTCGAGGCAGATGGCCGCCCACCCTGAGCCATGGTTCTGCTCGAGGTTTCTGATCTTAAAAGGAAGTTTTTCCTTGCCTCTGTCGCCTAGTGCTTGCTCATGGTGGGAACTGTTTGGCTTCTGTAAATAGCATCATAGAGTATGGTCTAGACCTGCTCTTTTATGAAAAGCGCAGTGAGATAACTGTTGTTGTGATTTGGCGCTATATAAATAAAATTGAATTGAATTGAATTGAACACTAGATTACATAACATTAAACACACTGCTGAGCCTGGAGAGGGCAGTGAAAACTGGGAAGTTTAGCAAGTCTGGGTGCGGAGGGTACAAACCCGACTCCTTAGTTATTGTCCTTGGTGAGTTTAGCAAAGATAATCAGCCATAAACTCCCCAAATACAGACATCAAATATCTGATCAGAGAGGAGAATAAAAAAGTATTTTCTGTTTCCTGGGCACCATCATCACCCAGGAACTTCAAGTAGAGGTAAAGGTAGACAACAGCATATAATTATTTCTGCAGAGAAGATGATTGGATGTAATCTCCATCCCTGTACAACTCTAGGACTCTGAGGCGAGAAGGAAAGATTGTGGCTGACCCCTCCTACCCTAGACACAAACTGTTTCAGACACTCCCCATCGGCAGGAGCCTGCAGTACATCAAGACCAAAACCTCACATCACAAGAACAGTGTGTGGCCTTGTAGATGAGCTGGCTTCATGCGACGTCACATGGTCCTTATGAATATATCCAAAAATAACATTTAGGCAGATGAAATACATGCGTCCTGGTGTGCATTGGTTATGTTACAGTTAAATGTCTATGTGGCTTGCGAGTTTCTTCCTCCGACTCATCTTTCTTATCTTAGTTGAATTTAATAGGGCTTTATTGGCATGGGAAACAGATGTTTACATATTTAAGTGTGAAATAAAAACATCATCTGCCTCTTCTTCTTTGGCCCCCTCAGAGACAGGCTCTGGCTCTGGATTTTCATTTTCAACCACACTCTCTTGTTCAGAAAACAGTCATCTCTCACATAACATAGCATAATGAGCGTGAGAACACACCAAACAACCCCCAGGCTACACACATACACACATGTCATATAGTATACACGCAGCACGAGCAGGTTTGAATTGGGAGCAGAATGGCTGGTTATTAACTTTTACATATTTCTTTAGTGGGACTGGCTAAAGGCTTGCTGTACAAACTGTCAACAGCAATTTTATGGAGTTGTAAGACTGTACACAAATACAGACAGCAACCAAACCATACATGAGCTCAGACTCTGGAAAGGCAGGCACCACAGACAAATACAGATGCAAAACATCAGGGACTGGCCAGGTGATTGGGAAACCTGAAAGAAATAATATACTGAAAGCTTTCTGGCTCATTAAAATCAGAGGAGCTATCTGACTAGGAGACATGGGGCAAGGTAGTGGACAAAAATACTGGAGGCAAGCAACATAGGGGACATAGAAAGTATTGGAAGGAGTCATCAAAGCAGACAGAGCTTTGGAAGAGTTGGCTGATTGAAAAGCAGCAACGTGAGAACTAAGAAACAACAGCCTGTCTTGTTCCAACAAGACAGGCTGTGAGGCAGGAAAAGAGAGCAAGTGTGACTAAGGAGCAGAAAGGGTACATAATGAGAAAACAAGGTGATAAATCAACAGGGAAACAGGGTAGTCTACCGAAATGTTGATGTCAGAGGCCGTAAGCTGGGTGATTGAATGTGTGGCGGTGTGGATGACTTTTGAACTGAATTTTGGTGACAGTGACTCATACATGCAGGTTATTATAATATGTCGCAATGTGACCATAGAAGATAAACTTTGGTCAAAATTGATTGTAAAAAACAACTAAAGTCTATATGGCTTTGTTTAAATTGTTCTGAGATACATATACACGTTTTGCTGAGGTTGAGAAGTTTGTTTATCGATAAATCTAAAAACAACTAAGTGCGATGGAAATAGAATTAGTGACCAAACCATGAGACTTCAATGTCACATGTGACTGAAGAAATAAAAAAACAAAAACATCAGATCTGTGTGGGCCAATGAGACTCTCATGATCCCAATGATTCCTCAAAATAATACATTGTATATGACTAAATGAAAAGTTCCACAACAAGGGGTGTGCAATATTACGATAGGCCTAATAGATCGTGAACGAATAAAATGTCTTCATGATCTGTCTTTTCAGAGTGATCGTTAGTTTCGCACTACAGATGCTCATTTACGGAGTTTGCTGGTGAACAGATCGTGCAACACTGGTCATAGCTGACTCAGACATGCATGACGTTGGTGGAGGGCGTAATGCACATTCAGTGCTATTGGCTACTGTAAACGCCAATCGATGTCTGCAACAAGGCCCCTGTGTTATTATTCACAAGCAAATAGCATGCCACCTTTTTTGATCTACTGGCCCTGAGGGCACACCAATAAACCAATAACTTGCAAAATAGTCTTAAAAACCAACATTAAAATGAATCATAAGATCACAAATTGTGATCCAGCCTGGAATAAATCACTCATATGATATTTTTGCCATATCATCCACCCCTACCACCACCTGTTTCTTGACTCCCCCAGCTGCTAATATTCGCATAGCGGTAGTGGATGGAAATGTGCATTAATTTGCTTTTATTTCATGATTTTCTGGAAATTAGTTTAAAGTTTGTGCTGCATTTTGGTTGGAGACTTGACTATTGTATGGCTGTCACTTTGTGCTTTTATTTATTACAATTTAGCTCTTTTTATTAATTTATTAGTTTGGTTGATTAGGGATGGTAAACAAGAAACAAAATGCCTCTGTGGCAGAGTAGCAAAGTATGGATCCAACATAATTTGTTATCATTTTATACCTGTAAAACTTGCCTACATGCTCCTGACTGCATGAAAGCACAGCAGAGGGTAAAAGTCCCAAATGACTTTAACTCAAGGTGGTCTCTGGAAAACCTTCAGTCTGTGACCCAAGCAAAGCCTGGTAAAATTGACCTATCCCAGCAGCAAACCCTATTTTATTTTATTGCAATCTGAAAATATGCTTACAGACCATTATTTTGTGTTTTGTAGCTAAATCTATACATTGACTTGTAAACATATTGACATCACAACACACAGCTCGACAAGCCAGAACATTTGATTTGCAAGCTGTATCACTCTATGAAGAGTTCAATACCTGCAGTAGAGTTTTGTACCTGCAGTAACACTTATTGTCAAAGTTTTACTTCAACTGGAACATGATAACCTACAGTATTGGCAAAAGTTATTGATCCAGGGTAGAATTTTAAATCAAATATACTTCATATCGTAATTAAATACCACCTTTATGTCTGCAGTGTCTGTGTGCCGGCTGCTGAGTTGTATCTACTCTTAATCGATTAGGTCAGTGAGCAGAGCACACAATTCTTCTCTATTTCACAAAGCATTTTCAGCTATCTTGCCTTTATGAAGCTGCCATCAGTATGTAACAGTGAGGACCAAATAAAATTAAGTTTCTCTTTAATTTAGTTTTGCCACTCACCTTAGATTTGCTCTTTTTGTCTCATCTAGTGTCAGTTACTGTTGTGGTGTATGGTGTCTTGTATTGTAGGTTGATTACTGTGATCTTGTCTAGCACTATGAACCATAAAAAATGGCATTTCTTTCATTGTCTACCCATAATGTGGACAACAAACTAACTTGAACTTGAACCTTTTCTTGTGCACCTCCCCCTCTCACTCATTCTACACAGTCAACTAGTATAAATGTAAAAAAATAAAATAAAATAAATTACTACTCTGCTAGGCTGTAAATTATTACTGGCAAATGTGACGTTCCGCTTAATTAATCAATCTGGGCTTAATAATGTTGCATGTTGTATTGGCTGCAAACCATCCATTTTTCTTAGGCTACCATGGCAATTTTGATTTTCTTTCATCATTACAGTGGGCGGAAGCTCCTTTAAGACAACCTGTGTATTAAGTCATCCTATGACTGAAATGGTCAAGCATTCCCTAAACCTTTCACTTATTTTTGGTGCTTAGCCTAGTTCAGTGGTGGGCAATAGGCGGCCTGTGGGCCAAAACTGGCCCGCCAGCAATAATATGTAGCCCATGGTGCTGAAATAGATCTGTCATGACAGCAACAGTTACTCACATAATCACATCCTCTTAAGTGATTGTGTCTACAAAAAAAAGTGCGAGAACTTTTTTTGCCGCAATGCTTTATTTTGAGTTGAATTGAGAGCTTTTACTTTGTTCTGAAGAACATTCAAAAGAGTCTCTGGCTTGCTTTACACACCTTTGAAAAGAAAAAATTAAATTGGATTCCCCTGAATGACAAGCGTAGGAATATTATATGCCCGGAGATGCTAGGGAAATGAAAATAAGCATCCATAAGTTGATGGATGTGGATCAAATGCCGGGGTGCACACACTATAGCTTTATTGTGAGCCTGTGAATTACTCTCTTCATAATTAATGTGTTGAAGAGGGACAAAAGTATGAAGTCACATAACATGCGATCAGACACATAACCCTCCTAATGAGAGACCTGTGCATTCCTGATTAAACTAACCGTTAAACTGGACCTTAAAAACAATTTGGCCCGATGCCAGACTTATTTGCCGACCCCTGGCCTAGTTAAGATGAACCCTGAGACACTGGAAGAGGAAGAAAGGTGAGTTTGCAATGGCAAGTAATTTTGAATGAGTAATGATTGAATGATGGAGTGGACATAGGAAAGCAAAAAGAAAAAGAAGACCCAGGTTGTATGAATGAGTAAGATGAGATGCTGCCACGAGGGGGAAAGGAGGGGGCAGTAAGCAGAAAAATAGAGCTAGCAAGCAATGGAGGACATCTTGCAGACAAAAAATTAAACATAGTCAATACAACATGGGAGAGGGTCAAAAGAAATTTAATAAAGACAATAAGATAAATCAAGAAAAGAATTAAGGTGGCCAGCTGCAAAGCTGTGATTTATCACCAACCAGGTCACCTCCTGACACACACAGAACATAGAAAATCATGTGAATCTCTTTTTTACTCTATGGCCTAACTTTACCTTGTTTTGTTCTTTCTCCTCTGTTTTTCTCTTGCTGTTTTTGAAAAGGTCTGCTATTGCACTATTGTACGAAATCATTTATAGGCTCACAGCTCAGTCATCATTTGGACCACCCCATGGCATTTACTTGTTTACATATATACACACACATATGTATTCATATACACACACACACACAAGTTGTTAGTGAGTGTATTTGTTTGTTCATGTACTGCTTGTTTACCTCAGCCCAAGGTCACTGTTATCACTTTGTCAAGTTGGAAAACTCAATTAGTCATTAATCACTTTGTTTCAGTCTGCTGAGCAGATAAGCTCCTTCTGTGGGATTTGACTCAAACACTCACTTTGACACTCAGTGAGTCTGTGGCACGTGGAAGGAATCAAAGCCTTGATTTCGAGTTGATGTGAAAGGTCAAGGTTTTTCATCACTCCAATAAATGCAAGTTTTCACAAACAGTTTGCCACATAATCTGTATTTCCTTTATTCCAATTTTGCTGCCCTTCTCTTTACTTCAACAGCAGCATTCCTGTGTGCCTGCTGTGGATTACATAAGACAGTGTCTATAATAAGTAGATAATGGCAACTCTCGCTCGAGCGAGTATGCACACAATTATCAAGGACAGTGTGCACACATTAGAGGCTGACATTTTTGGGGGAATCCTGTGGGTCACGGGATTCCTGTGGGATTCCAGTGGGATGTGAGTAATTTTCACTATTTATCACGGGATTTGGACGGGACAGAAAAAGTCAATGGGACATCAGGGGAGGATGGGAATCATAGGTCAGTTTTTATATATAAATATGCAGTTATGTCAGGGTTTTCTGGGACAATGGGGATTGGATCCAAATACTGACAAAACAGGCTGAATGGTGTAGTTCAAGATTTATTGCCAGATAAATGAGCTTACTAGCAGGTACAGACAGGCAGGCAGCCAAACGGACAGGCAACAAACAGGTTAGGCAGATACAGGTCCACGTAAAGCACCACATGGAGCCATTCATTCACCATTCAGCTTGTTCTCAGAAGCCAGTTTTCTATACTAGTTTGCCTTTTACTCATTTTTCCTTCCTTAGTATTCTGCCTTTCTGATATTATCTACCTGCCTGTAATCTGCTTATAGCCAACCTGTAATTTCTTGCCTCTGGCCTATGGTTTAGTCTGCCTGCCTATTGTCAGCTGTTTTAATATTTGGTACCATTGTTACAAGTACACTGCCTAAGCTAGTGATCATCAAATTGCTGCCCTGGCCACTGATGAAAGTATTGCAATATTAATATATTTTCAGACATTTCCAGTAAAATGCTCTATCGAGTTACTGCTAATGCAAACTGAATATTTCCTACTGTTGCAGGTTTTTTGTGAGTGAGATTAATGCATCTACAAAACATGTCATTTTCAACATTTTGAGTTTGAGTCAGTTTGAAATATGTTCAAACATATGTTCAGTGTTATGACCTGGCTCAGAAGGCCACAACAAAAGGGAGACACACCATGGTAAACGGTTAACAACATATGTTTATTTAACAAAAATAAGCCAAATTAAGAGGTATTTCGAACTAACATAATTAAAGTATGGTAGGTAAATACCACAAAGCAACAGTCCAAAACCAAACTGAAGGGGAAAAACCGGCGAGCCGGGCAGCAGGGAGGTCTGACCTGGCCTCAACAGCAGCTTCCTGCAGAATGAGAAGACAGACTTACAAAGAGCCTACACTCAAGGGAACTGGGCCCAGGTGCCTCCAGTTACCACAATCAGCTCTTCCTCTACAAGGAAGAGAGAGAGATAGGCCACACCCACTCCTGACCCCACAGGGCACAGCAATGTCACAGTAATGCTACAGTCATTAGCAGACACAGTGAGCTAATAGGTGAAGAGCTGCAGGTGACAGGCTGCACACCTCCACCTTCTCAGTCAGGTTATGTAAACTAGCTCCTTTCACTTTCCATATGGAAACAGACCAATTATTGCCCCATAATACTTTCTTTAGCTGCTCCAGACTTCTTTGACCTGTAGTAGGGTTATTTGCTGTTACCACCGGTAACTACAGGTGTTACATGCACAATAATGTTGCAAATACATAATAGGAGACTGTATTAAAAAACGGTTGATTAATATTTCCTGCCAATCAGAACTGCATCCTTTGCCACATTTACAATTACAGATTTTATCCATCTCTCCTCAGTGAACAGCCTCCTTGGCAAAATAGTCTGAGAGCATTTTCTAAGTAGGAAGATACCATTATGGATTTGCCATATTTTTAGGAGTCTGTTCACATTGATATATGCTGATAAATCCCTTTATTTTGTGAAATAAATGTATTTTAAACACTATTATAATTAAGCCTAAATTTAAAAAAAAGTAGTTGAGGACCCCTGGCCTAAGCCTTCATGCTGAGATGTGTGTGCATTGTAAGTCCAGACTCTTGCTGAACTGTGACAGTTGCTGTTGACTCTTAGATGAAAATAAGAAGAGTGAATCAAAACATACTGCAGTGATTCCTAATGCATGTAGCTACAAAACTACTGAAAGGGGAGAACCAGTTAATTGTGAAGCTTATACACTACACTGTCTATGTTATACAGTATACACAAGTATAATAACTTAAAAAGGAATATGCCAGTTATGCAGAGTAGACTATATTCCATAAAGTGCTCCTGCTTCCTTCTCAAGTTATTATACTCAACACACTACTGAACGTGGTCATATTGAAGCTTTTGAATGATGTTTCTAGGTCTACAGCTTGATGACATCCACTCACCGGCCACTTTATTAAGCACACCTGTTCAATTGCTTGTTAACACAAATAGCTAATCAGCCAATCACATTGCAGCAAATCAATGCATTTAGGCATGTAGATGTGGTCAAGACAACTTTCTGAAGTTCAAACCGAGCATCAGAATGGGGAAGAAGGGCGATTTAAGTGACTTTGAAAGTGGCATGTTAGTTGGTGCCAGACGGGCTTGTCTGAGTATTTCAGAAACTGCTGATCTACTGGGATTTTCACGCTCAACCATCTCTAGAGTTTACAGAGAATGGCCCGAAATAGAGAAAAAATACAGTGAGCAGCAGTTATGTGGACGAAAGGAAACTGAGGCTACAATTGACACAGGCTCACCAAAAGTGGATAATAGAAGATTGGAAAAACGTTGCCTGGTCTGATGAGTCTCGATTTCAGCTGCGACATTCAGATGGTCGGGTCAGAATTTGGTGTAAACAACATGAAAGCATGGATCCATTGTGCCTTGTATCAACAGTTCAGGCTGGTGGTGGTGGTGCAATGGTGTGGGGGATATTTTCTTGGCACACTTTGGGCCCCTTAGGATCACCTGAGCATTGTTTAAATGTGACAGCCTACCTGAGTATTGTTGCTGACTATGTCCATCCCTATATGACCACAGTGTACCCATCTGCTGATAGCTACATCCAACAGGATAATAGATAGATAGATAGATATATACTTTATTTATCCCGAGGGAAATTCAAGTATCCAGTACGAAATATACATACATTAAACCTATATTAAAATAAAATAACAATAACTTACAACACAGTAGCCACAGTAAACAGTGCAAAACAGTAAAGAGTACAGATGGAGGTAGAAATTGTTATTTTGTCTGTTGTCCTCCCTGCCACGACTAGGAGCTGTTGTACAGTCTGATGGCTGTTGTACAGTCTGACGAAAGAGTTTTTAAGTCTGTTGGTGGAGCTGGGCTGGGACAGCAGTCTGCTACTGAACACACTCCTCTGCCCGATGAAAGTGTTGTGCAGAGGGTGGTGGGTGTTGTCCAGTATGGACAGCAGTTTGTCCAGGGTCCTTCTTTCTGCCACTGTCACCAGAGAGTCCAGCTCTGAGACCACCACTGAGCCAGCTCTCCTCACCAGTCTGTCCGGTTGACCGGCGTCTCTCTTCTTGCTGGTTCCTCCCCAGAAAACTACAGCATAAAAGAGTACACTGGCCACCACAGACTGGTAAAACATCTGCAGCAGTTTTTTGCAGATGTTGAAGGAATCTGTACTTCCTTCTCAGGAAGTACAGATGGCTCTGCCCTTTCCTGTGGAGAGTGTCCATATTTGCTGTCCAGTCCAGCTAGTCATTCAGCTGCAGCCCCAGATATTTGTAATTCCTGACCACCTCCACATCGACCCCCTTGATGGACACAGGCTGGAGATGTGGTTTCTTCCTTCTGAAGTCCACCACCATCTCCTTGGGCTTGGAGGTGTTCTGCTGCAGATGGCTGGTCCTGCACCACCTCACAAAGTCCTCTACCAGGCTCCTGTACTCCACCTCCTGTCCATCCTTGATACAGCCAACTATCACAGTATCATCGAGTATTTCTGCATGTGGCAGAGCCCGGCGTTATACTGGAAGTCAGATGTGTATAAGGTGAAGAGGACGGGAGAGAGCACGGTACCCTGTGGTGCTCCGGTGCTGCTGACCACAGTGTCTGACGTGTAGCCCTTCAGTCTGACATACTGTGGTCTCTCTGTGAGGTTGTCCGTAATCCATGTCACCAAGAGTGGGTCCACCCTCATCTCTGTCAGCTTGTCTCTCAGCAGGAGTGGCTGGATGGTGTCGAAGGTGTTGGAGAAATCAAAAAACGCCATTCTCTCAGCGCTGCTTCTTGTCCAGATGTGAGTAGGCCCTGTGGAGCATGCTCACCTTCTCCTGGTGTCCAAACTGCAGTGGATCTTGTGCATGGTGAACCTGGGGTCTGAGGACACGTAGCAGCAGCCGTTCGAAGGTCTTCATGACGTGTGATGTCAGTGCTACTGGTCTGAAGTCACCCGGCTCCCTGGGGTGTTTTTTTTTTGGGAACCGGGATGAGACATGAAGTCTTCCAGAGCACTGGGACCCTCCCCAGTTGCAGGCTTAGGTTGAAGACATGCTGGAGTGGCTCCCCCAGTTCAGCAGAACAGGCTTTAAGCATCCCTGGACACACTCTGTCCGGGCCCGCTGCTTTCCTTGGATGGAGCCTCCTCAGCTCTCTGCTCACCTGATCCTTGGTGATGGTGGTGGGGAGGGGTGTTGAACTGTCCGTTTGTGGATGGTGGGGTGGTCTGCTGTCTGAGGTGGTGATGTAAATGGTGGTGGCATTAGGGGAGGTGATGGACATGGGGGTGTGAAGCGTGCCGTCGCTGGTTGTGGGAGCTGGAGTATCAAACCTGTTAAAAAACAGGTTTAGCTGGTTTGCTCTCCCAGCATCCCTCTTCTTCATGTTCAGGATGTCCTTGACATTACTGGTGATCCAGGGCTTGTTTTTGGGGAAGCATCATACAGTTCTGGTGGGGACCACAACGTCCATGCAGAAGTTCAGGTAGTCAGTAGTGCAGTGTGTGACCCCCTCGATGTCCTCACCATGTGCTTCCTGCAGGACGCTCCAGTCAGTACATTCAAAGCAGTCTCTCAGAGCCTCCGCTGCCTCAGGAGACCATTTCCTGAAGGAGCGTTTGGTCATGGACTGTCTCTGGATCTGTGGTTTGTACTGTGATGTGAGCAGGACCAGGTTATGATCAGACTTTCCCAGTGGGTGCAAAGCAGTGGCAATGTAAGCTTCCCTCACGTTGGCATACAGGAGGTCTAATGTCCTATTCTTCCTGATGGGGCAGCTTACAAACTGGTGAAAGTCTGACAGTGTGGAGTCCAGTGGTTGAAATCCCCGGAGATGGCGATGAATGCGTCTCGATGTTGTGTTTGCAGTCTCGCGATAGTAGAGTGGATTACGTTACACGCAGTCTCTGTGTGCGTACTAGGCATGTAGTACGGTCTGAGACCTATCGCCAGCAAATCAATGTCTCTGTTGCACATAATCTCCTTCACCGTAACATGCCCCTGGTTGCACCATCTGTTGTTGATAAACAGCGCGAGTCCCCCACCTTTGCTTTTGCCGCTGCGTCCACAGTCCCGGTCCGCTCTCACTGTAGTGAATCCAGGTAGATCGACATTAGCCTCCGGGGTGTTCTGGGTTAGCCAGGTTTCAGAGAGGCAAAGTAAACTGCACTCCCTGAACGTCCTGTCCGTCCTAACAAGGGCAGCCAGCTCGTCCGTCTTGTTGGTCAGACAGTTCACATTCCCCATCACTATCGACGGAAACGAGGGCTTGTACTTCCACCGCTTAGCCGCTTGCCTAGCCTTCACCTTCGCTCCGGCTCTGCTGCTTCGGTGCCTCTTCCTCAGCTCCACAGGTATGTGGTGGAAAATGCCGGCTTGTCCCATTGTTTGGAGTGAAAGCAGCTTCTCCATTGAATAAACAAGTTGTCCACCGCTATGTTGTCTGTAAAAAAAAAAATTTAATCATACAGTATATACATAAAAGATCATTCTTAAAATTAATCATGTTTGACGATAACTTAAAAAAGCTTTCCATCAGAATCAGAATGTGCGGCTATGCATTAATTGCCTGCACCAACCAAGGACTGAACTCTCCACCATGGGAGACAGGGCCTTCCAGGCAGTCGCCCCACGGCTCTGGAATGCCCTCCCAGAGCCCCTAAGGGCCCCACAAACTCTGGAGGTTTTTAAGAAGGGCCTAAAGACTTTTCTATTTCAAAAGGCCTTTTAACAGTCATGGTTTTAAATCTTTTGTTATGGTGTTTTATTGCGATTGTTATTTTCTGGAACTGTTTTTAACCCCTTGCTGCTGTAGCACTTTGAGATTTCCCTGAAATGTAAAGTGCATTATAAATAAAATTTATTATTATTATTATTATTAATTCCTTGTGTTCTCACATTTATACAGTGTGAGAACCATATGAACTCACATTGTTTATTTACTAACCTCCACATGACATGAGTCCCACTGACTAGCTACAAGAGAGACAAGGATGACTTAATTTGTTACAGTCCAACGTGTTATGACATGTGATTTGTCTCCTCACTCCTTTGAGGTTGACTGTACCCCTGCTAAGACAACCATGCGAGTCCTGGGGATGGGCATACTGTACATTATAGACTTAGATGGCTCATAACATCATGCACACCGAAATAGCTAACAATGCTATTTAAAACCTTGTAGTGTGATACCACGCAGCTGCCATAATGTTATTTTGCCCACTGATACACCCATTGTACAATAAATGTGTCTCTTTAGAACTAAACTACTATACATCCACAAAACTTTTAGAAAAAAAAAAACAACAAAAAATTCTGAAATGATGTAAATTAAAGTAGGATTTCAAAAAACCACATCTAGATAAATTGCATGGTACTGTGTCATCGCTAGGTCAAGTTTAACAATAATACAGTAAATATGAATCCGACTCTGAGTTTTGATTGTAAGGATTACAGAATAAAATGCACAAATGTAGTTCAAAATTTGAGGGTGAATGATCGTGAGTACTTTTACACTTGGGGCTCAACGTGGGTTTGAAACTTACTGGCCCGAAGACAATTTTTACTGTCCCTCCCTCCAAAAGTTATTTATCACTGTTACAACAAAACTAAAGACTAATAAGTTGTTATACTGTTAACATGTTTAATCGGTTCTTAAATACATTCTGGATATAAAAAAAAAAACTAAACTAAAATGTAATCACAATTAAAATTATAAAAAATAAAAAGGTAATAATTAACAAAACAATTTACTTTGAAAACGAAACATACTAACAAGAGTCAAACATGACATGCTCTCGCTCCTGCTGACAGCATTTAATAAATAAAAAAAGTACACAGAGCAGCGGACAGAGGGTTCTATCGCCATGGTAGTGACCTGTCAATCACATGGTAGTCCCACCCAAAAGCATACACGGGAATTATCTGTTGTCTATTTGCCCCTAAATAGGAC
Organism: Micropterus dolomieu; assembly: GCF_021292245.1. NCBI lineage: Eukaryota > Metazoa > Chordata > Actinopteri > Centrarchiformes > Centrarchidae > Micropterus > Micropterus dolomieu. The sequence goes on from NC_060157.1 coordinate 14,780,023, forward strand.
CATTTACTAAATGAACATCATGCTGTGTTGAAGAAGACTTGAAACTAGCGACTGAGACCATAAACTCATTATGAAAGTGTTTACTGAGGTAATAATTCTGCTGAGAAGTAGCAACATCTTACCATTATTTCTAATGGAACCTGACTTCTTTTTGCTGCCAGCGGACTCGCCCCCTGCTGGTTGTTAGAGAGAATGCAGTTTTAAGTTCCGTCTGTAAAGGCCCATTTATACTCCTGCGTAGGGTCTACGTGCGTAGCCTATGACGTAGCCATGCACGTAGCCATGCATTTATACTTGTGTGTAGGTGTGTCCGTCATTCTGCAATTAAACCCCCAAATGCTAATCGGCAGTAGCGCCAAAGCATCCACTGTGTTGACTTTTGCCAGGCAAGCAGCCCTCCGCTAACGGGAATGGGGGTAAAATTGTATATGTGCGGATGGTATAGCTGTTTAAAATGTTATCGACCAAGTGGAGTCATTTCGCTCAAATATATTGATCCACTGTGTTACAGCCGCTGTTTTGGTCGATTGGTTACTTCAAAGCACGGGCGCTTCCTGTCGGCTCGGAGGCATTGCGAGGCTACCCAGCCGACCAATCACAGTGCTTACGGTCCACGTCACCTCGACGTGTAGTTACATTTTTGAGGAGGTGCTCGTCAGGCTACGGCATAGGGTAGGGGGTTACGCCGTCGATTTGAGTATAAATTGCACTTAAGGTTTCACTTTCAGACCCAGAAGTTGCCGCTTGATTGGGATTAGAGAAATAACATTTAACAACCTCTTGTCACGTAACTACAACTCTGGAAAAACAATTGCAGGATTTGCAGGAGTTTCTAATTTTAAAAAAAATACTAATGTTTGACTTGCTAGTTCAACTGTCCCGACGTTACTTTTTACTGGCCCCGGGCCTTCTGGCCACCGTTATTGTCGAGCCCTGCTTCTGCTTTGACTAGAGTTGCCTAATATTAGGCAAGGCTATCTGTACTTTTACTCCATAAGTATTTCTGTACTTCGTCCCTGTAGACTTCCAATGACTTAATAACTTACACTGTTACACACACACACTGTTAATGTGCAACAATAAAATGAGAACATTTTCCCATGAAAGTCAAAACACATGATAGCCTGCTGTGCTGCATGGGACAGCCACAGGCATTTCTTTAGATTTTCCGTCTAGTCACGATTTATGCTTTTGCTGGGGGCATGTAACTCTCAACTCACCTTAATAGCAGCTCTGGCATTTAATTTACTACAACCTATGAAAATCAACATGTGACAACATGTTTTTCTCCACACAAAGACTTGATTTAAAAGAATTGCAAAAAATAGTGTGCGCCCTTGTCACACTTCAAAGTTGCCTTTATGGGCACATGTGTGTGTGTGTGTCTGCATGTGCTGCTAGTTGGTCTGTGTGCTCACACGCACTGAGCGAAATAGTCATCCCTGTTAGCAATTGTGGCACATGGGAGAAGTTTGCCAGCAGAAAGGCTTTTTGCTAAAACCTAAACCTAACCAACTAGTTTTGGTACCTGTAAAACTAAGTATGTAGTAAGGCTTTCTGGCAGAAATCCCTAAGGGCACACAACAATAGACAGGTAAAAAGCGACAGATATATTCTCTTCTTCCTTTTCTCCTCTGTTGAACAAAAGTTACAGTAATGTTATCTTTAAGACACAGCAAAGCTACATGAGGGGAATTTACTGAGGCCAGACTGAGTTCTTCTGTAGGCTATAACTTAAATGGTACACCTCCAGTTGCTCATGTAAATGTGTTATAAAGTGATACCTTGTCTAATTCCTCTCTCTCTTAGATAAGTTGCAGGTCCAAAGAATGCTATTTGATTACACTAATTACTGTTACTGCACTGTAGATTGGTTCAATCAGAGTGTGATTTTGCTCTGTAGTTTGGCTTGCATAAAAACATACATATGTAAGCTGTTGATAATGACCCAATTTAAATTAGCTACTGTCTGAATTGAATAACTTGATGGTGGAAGGAATAAAAGATTTGGAATGATGATTACTATATGTAATGATGCATGTATGTATGATTGTTTTTATTTTATTATATTTTATATTGTGTATATCTGTGGGTATATGCTTATGTATAGCCTAGCTTACATTTAGGCAACATCTACATATTTATTTAATTTATTACAGCCAATAAATGCAGAAAGTTAAGTGGGTCGGAATATAGCAATTATAATAAATATCATGAAATAATTTAGTTTAGGCTCTGCCTTGTTGCCTGCCTAGATATGCCAACAAATGCCTGTTGTTAGAAGAAAACCACTACTAACCTGTAGACCACTACTGACCTGTAGAGAGTGTTTTCCATAGCCAACTAAAATATCCCCTTTCCTTTACCTCAAGTAACATCATTTTACAGTTTCAATCTGTATGACTCACTACTTGAAACAATCTTCCTTCACCATGTCTGCGTGTCAGTGTGTGTGTGTGTGTGTGTGTGTGTGAAGCAGAGGAAGCAAACCAGAACGATTACTTTAAGCCAATAAATACAAATTACACTGTAAAAAAAAGTTTGTAGAATTTGCAGTAAAAAACTGTCAAATAGCAACAATAAAAGACCATAAAATTCAAAATAGTATTTCACCGTAGCAGATACAGTGAATAACCCTAAATCAAGAAACAGTACATTACTGTAATTGTGACATAATATGTCAAAAACACACGTTTTTATTGTTAAAATATAACATTTTGGTAAAATTAATGGGAAAATACCGTAATGCCATAAGCAAGTAATAACCTTAAAATTAACGGTATCATTTTGTCTAAATTACAGATTTAGCTGAAGTGTACAAATGTAAATAGCAACAGTAAAAGACCATAAAATTCAAAATGGTAGTTCACCGTAGCGGATACAGTGAATTACCCTAAATCAAGAAACAGTACATTACTGTAATTGTCACTGTCATAATACGTTGAAAAAACACACGTTTTTATTGTTAAAATATAACATTTTGGTAAAATTAATGGGAGAATACCGTAAATAAACATATCATTCTGTCAAAATTACAGATTTAACTACTTTAAATTTACAGTATGAATCCTTTCAGCATTCGGCAAACACATACCATCATTCCTATGGAAATAAAATGTTAAAAATATGGAATAGGCTATGTTTATTAAATGTTGATTTTAAGGCAAAACATATTATGTTAAAATATCTGTAGAAATTATGGTAAACACATGACTTTTGGGTTTGTGGTCTTTCTAATTTTGTATTTTTAAAGTTATAGAGTTTTACGACAAACTATGACTTTCTTGGCTTAAAATATCTTTTAAACTGACAAATATCATGTGTGTGATTCAGGGCACAATTTAAATGGGATCAAAACAGTAGTTGTCTCTTGCCGTTGACTACCATACCATATTTTTACCGCCATACCATATTATTCATTATTTTTGCTTCTTCCCTTCACGGGTCTCCAAGTTGCTCCCCACTTCCCCCAATACAACCTCGAGTGAAGCTGGCCTCAACGTTGCTATGTTGTCGCGGCGAGGCAAGTGATCGTTGAGCTAACAGGATGCCAACATCAGGCTAACGTTGAGCTAACAGGAAGCTAACGTGTAGCTGACATGCGGTATGCCCCTGGATCAGCCGACCAGGCGAACCCCCGTGTTTCCATGTTGCTCCACATTAGCTACGGCTAACGTCACTAAGCAACCAGATTGCTTGCTGCTGGCCGACCCTCATCGCTCAGATGGTAAGTGATGGTTCAGGACTGTGTTGTAGTTGGAAGTTGTTGAACAAACGCTGTCTGTGCCCGTCTCAGTCAAGTCAGCCACACCAAGCTAACATTCCCCACACTGTGAGCCAGCTGCAGTTAGCCAGGTGACTAATTTGCAGCTTGAGCTCAAGCAACAAGCAGTGCACTCTTTGTTCACAGTCAGAGGTCCCCTCACACACCCCTCCTCACAGAAACTGTGAATGAGCCCACAAGAGCGTACGCTTCGTCTGGACAGAACACATACACACCTTGTACACATTGCTGGTTGTGCGCATGCGGGTTGCGGGGGACTGGGTGGCTCATTATGTGGCTCTGGGCCAGTGGGTCTGTGCTTGGTGGTACCATATGGGCCAGTGTGCTGTTGACTCATCCTTCTTCGCCTCTAATGGAAGAGGGTGAAGCCTATACAAAATAGAACGGTAGTACTGTAAATCCAGATTCTATGAGTAGGCTATAGGTGCAGCCCTCTAAGTTGAAGGCCTCACTGGACCTTGGTTACAGTACAGAACTACCATTTTCCATTGACTGTAGGCTTATATAAAATTTGTTTCCAGATGTTCACTAGGGTATGGTTGATCTTATGGAGAGCAATTTGGTTGGCGAGTTGTGGTTAATAAGGTGTACAAGGTAATAAAACTGTTTTCCCCCATGATATAATTGTTTCTTCATTTTCAAAATTGATTAAAACAACATAAAAAACACCAAAGGTTTACATGTGGCTCACCAAAATAATCAAAGTATACACAGTTATCAAAATGTGTACATTATAATTAATAATAGTTACTAAGCTATTTCAAGAAAAAAAACTATATATATTTTGCACCTGGTGAGCGCTCATCCCAACAACTCATAATACTGTATGCTTATTTTAAAATGAATGTTAATGAGCTGAGAAAGGCAGAGAGAGAGAGAATGAACACAACTTTTACTGTTTTATTTGCTTATTTAATGAAATGTATGAAATTAATTGTTCTTATGTAATTTATATGTAGCTTTGTCAATATTGTTGTCATACATTCTACAAATAAAGCTGATTTGAATTGAGTGAGTGGGGGAGAGAGAGACGTTAACGTTAAGTGGGCTAATGTGGGCTGTTTCTACAACTGTTCAATTCAAGGTGTCCATCCAGCAGTTTTGTGTTGCACTTGTAAAAACGATGTTTACTCATTTGTAAAGTTAAGCTAACGTTAAGTTAGCTAACGTTAGTTATTTAATGGTAACACCCCGGAGGAAATATCCAGTTGTAACGTAATTTTTGTGGCAAGTCAATTAAAAGCGGTTATGTGCTATTTCTGTAAACTTAACCGTTAACCGAAATTAACCACGGTGTTTATACAAGCGCTCTGGAGGAGCCAGTTGCAAGTGGACATTATGTGACTAACATTAGATATGGAAGGTTTAAGGCTAACGTAACGTTAGTTTTTTACTGGAGGCACAATGTGTCTGCTCCTGTGAAAGTTACGTTGGGCGGCAGCTGTCAACGTTACGTTACCGATTTTAACTGTTATGTGAACGGCAGTGTCAATATAACAATATAAAGATAACGTTAACTTAAACGTTTATGAAGCAGGTAAGTTAGAGACAGGCGTAAGTATAGGAATGTGACGTGGATATGTCTGATAATTTCAGTGAGCTTGTTCTTAGAAACAACATTGTTAAAGAGATGCAAAAGTTGGGTCAGAAATATACTTTCAGTAAACTTGCTTAACTGCTTATAAATGACCTTATCAGATGAGGACATCGCCAAAGTTTGGGAGTCTGTCAGGGGATTTTATCTGTTTTCTGCATGTCTGCAGGCACAATCAGGACAGCATACTCAAGAAACAGTGTAAAGAGTGTAGAATGTGGAGCGAAGGGCCCATACTGGAATCTAACCTTGGCTGCTGCAGTACATATTCTACTAGGTGAGCCACACGGGTAGCCCAGCTCCTTTCTTCTTTCCATACTCTTTCTTTCAGGTCAAAAAGTCACATAAACAAAAAATAATTAATATATATAATATAATAATAATTAACAAAGAAACAGAAAGAATAAACTAACTAAAAACAAAATATTAGCCTTTCGTTGTTTTTGGTCTTTTCAATATAAGATCACTACATAATAAATATTTTATTCTCAGTGAGTTTTATTATCTAACAGAATATACAGTAGATGTTTTTTACCTTTTGGAGACTTGCCACAAACCAACACATTCCTGCCTCCTGATGTTGCTTTCTCCACCTACTTTCCTGAGTGTCCTGAGGTCCACAGGCTGTGATGGGGCATTGCAGCTATTTATAAAAACCACCGGGGTTCTGTATTTTTGACTGCTAGTTTTTTTTAGTAGATTTCAACAGTTTGTTGGTGATTCCTCTAACTACATAGCCAAACACTAAAATAATTTAATCTTCTCCTCAGCATGATGCAGCTGGAGAATGCAACTTTGCACAAATACGGGATGGCCAGCACTGAGATTTGTCGTAAGCTTTATCAGAACGCAGCTTCAGTGAGTAAATATAGTTTATATTGTTCTGAACTGGTACTGCCCTTAAATGTTCGTTTGTTAAATACTTAAATTTTCGCATCAATAATTGTGTCCTTTATTTATCTTCTACCCTGTCATTGTGATTTGGATGTGTCAAATTTCCATCTTATCTCAGACAAAACATAGGCCCCTATGCCTGACAATGACTGAATATGTTCTTTCTGATCAACATCTGAGCTCAGAACATCACATTACTAACATTTTTGTCTTATTTTTAGCAGTTGTACTGAATATGTTTTTGAAAATGAATATTACCACACACTTTCACTGCATTCTGTTTCTAGGAGGCCTTTAGTGATCTTTGTATTTAAGAAACCTAATACACACAATAGAAAAATTTCTCTCAGGTAAAATGTACTTATTTTACATTCAGGGTTACTCTGTACATGGTCTCAATAAAATTCAGATATGTAATCAGCTGCATTGGAAATAACACAACCTAATACAACAATACAATAACAACATTAGCATATTGTCGCGTGATGCCAGTATAGATGGAATCATTATATCTTTGAGTATATTCCCTCAGAAATACAGTTGAACTGTAAATTTACTGAGGAGCATCTCAGTACTGTACAGGCAATACCTATGGTAAACAGCAGTAAATGAAGTCAGCAGACACCCTGGCTGAGGGCTGTGCACTCTGTTATGGCAGGCTGAGAGCAAATCAGGTGATCTTGGCATTGAGAAACTGACATGGGCAGCTCAGCTTGGTTCTGGATGTTCTGTTGGTCAGATAATCTGGTTTAGAGGATGTAGAAAGTAGCACAATCCCAAACTGTACAGTATAGTGGAAACTATATTGATGTTTCTTCATTATTCATGATTGCTGAGACATTGATCCCCGTTGCATTCAGCCTCCCAGACTGTCTGATCTAGGACTTGCATCTGTCCCTTACTCTCATATATCCAAACGTGATCCCGTCTGCAGCAGCTTTATTTTACACATGCAGCTGGCGCTGGATTTATTTTTTGATTTGATTTTCTCATGAACGTTCTGTTTGCTTCTGCATAATTAAAAACACAACGACAAGGAGGGACTTGCAGATATTTATGTTGTTTACAGAAGCCAATAGCTAAATGTGCGTTACACCCCCCCACCCTGTCATGTAGACTCTAACCGAACAAACTAACTCTAGACCACTAACCGAACTAACTAGTTACAGATACAGTTAGTAATGTTAGCTGCGGTTTATCAAAAAGTAAATGTATCTGTTCTTGAAGAAACTCTGTAAATCACCTCGGTACTGTATTCCCTGTTAGTGTCTCTGTTCGGTCCGGTTCATGCCATGTTCACTGGGAGGCTGCTGAGAGCAGTTTTGCTGACCGGTAGCTGTCAACTGCGTGTATAAGCCACAGAACGTCTCGGGTTACGTATGTAACCCTTGTTCCCCGAGAAGGCCAGGCCTGTTGAACTTCTGTGGGGGGTGGACCCGGAACTGCAGCCTATAGCCATCCACTACGGTGTGCAGGACCCACGGGGAAATGTTTGCAAGTCTCCGCCATGATTCTACAAAATCCCCTCGGGGCTGGTGGCCGGTGTTATGCGTAGGTCCCCGGTGGCACCCTGAAGCGGAAGGGTGAAAAAAAACAGAGCCTGAGCCGCCACGAGGGATGGGGACCTCGGTCAGTTTCTCTCGCGGGGGGTGTGGGGTGGTAGTGGGCCCCCCTACTCGAAACCTCAGGACCTCTTTCCCCAAGCCCGCCGAGACTGAATGACGGTCCTCAGACCCGTCTTCTCGGGGGGCTGTGGGCAAGAGCGCCGCCTCGCGTCCCAGGTTTGTTGAGGGGGACTACGTGAAGCGACGCTTCGCTTCTGGCTCCGGCGGTAGGAGCTAGACGAGGGCCGAGCTCGTCTCTCTTCAGCCGTCACCCTCCTGGACACAGACCGGCGGGGGAGAGATGAGAGGCATGAGAGGCGCGGCTCCTGCCCCGCCTGGGCATGACGTCGGCCCGGCTCCCGGAAGTCATCCTCCATGATGCTAAGCACGTCTAGCTCCTCAGAATCAGACTGTGCAAGCCTTTCCAGACTTATACCTCGGCCGGGAGAAGCCGAGAAACGGGCTCCCGAACGGGGAAGAGAGGAGGCGGAGTCAGCAGACGAGGACCGGAAAAATGGCCTCATCCGTGCCGAAGCACTCGGAGATATCACGCTGCGATCCCCATGAACGTAGCCGCCGCAACGCCTCAGCAACTGCGGGGCCTGAGCCACGGGAAGAGCGCATCCGACCGTCTTCTGAAAAGAAAGCCTCACGAGACCTCAGCACCCTCAGGGACCGGGCCTCACCATGGCCGCAGACAGCCCCCTTGAGAGCTGCCTGGGCGTGCGACATCCCCAGACAGGGAACACACATCTCATGAGTCTCCCCAGCCGCGATGTAGCGTGGGCATGGAAAAACACATTGTCGGAACTGATTACCAGACATGGTCTCTACTGCCTCGTCAGGACTTCCAGGCAAGACAAGAACTTTCTCGATAGTACTCAGAGTGCCTGCTGAATAGAAAGAAGCTAATGTGTCCTGTGTGCCGGCGTGCTTATATACGCCTCCGGTTATGCCGTCACATGCTACCGTTCTAGCAACACCAATAGAATTGGTTCGAGTTCCCTTTAATTGTCCACGATCTAATTTCGTAATATCGCCCACCCCTAACTGTGCCTAAATGCTCCGCTATGAAGCCATCGCTAATGGAAGACTTTGCACCCCTCGCATTAAATTGAGTATTTTCTCTAGGTGAGCAAGCGTCTGACACAACAATCTTTTTTTGTGTGCTACATGAAAGGACAACTGGTATCTGTCTGGACATTAGCGGCTAGACATCCAGCGGAGCCTTTAAATTGGATCACCTGTGTGCAGTGCTTGACGTGGACTGGTACTCATCGGTATGCTTCTACATTTCAGTCTTTGGCATACCGGTAATTTTGGTTGCGGACCGGCAGTTCTCACAAGCTGCTAGTACTCGTTTCTACCCTCTCCATATCAGGTTCTCTGTGATGACCACCTGTTACCGTTCTCGCCTGCCTGCTAACATCTGTTGGTGAAGACCGAGCCGGGAGAAGATTAGTTCCTTTCTTGCAGCCGTATGCAGAAAGTAGCTTGTCAATAACTGGCCAATCACAGCCGGGATGGGGCGGGACATTTTAAAAAAAGGTTTACGCACAACATCAAACCTTTGGAACTTGTTCTTCTGCATGAATAGTTATGATTGACATGTTGGTACTTAGTGTTAACAGATGAGAGACTAACCACTATGTGGCTTGCACAATAATTTAGACTGAAAACAACCCACAAAAATGAAACTGCTGTTTTGTCCAACTGGAATTAATATTATAGTAGTCAGTGTTTCCCCTAGGATGGAGTTGTAGCAGCGGAGGTAAAGCGATTTTTTTTTTGTGTGCGTAGTATGTAGAAGATATAGCATATCCCAACACAACATGTCTCAGCAGTATTGCTCTTGTGTCCATGAGCATGTGATGCACATTAGAATAGCTTAAAATTTCAGTGTTTTCCCAGTTTTATGTGAGCTTTAGAGGATTGTTTTGGTGGTGGTTGTGTTAGTCTTGGTCAGGGGTTTGGGGATCTTCCCCTAAGAAAATTTTCAGTTTTCCAATGAAAAATATGTAATTTCATATCATATTCGACCATTATTTTCACCTATCTCTGAACAAATAGTTGGAAAAGCTAGAGCAGATAATAAAAAAACAACACCCAAAGATCAGTCTACTAGGGAGGAACTACAACCAGCTACCAGTTACTTTCTATAAATTGAGCAAATGTTAAGTTACATAGCACCCAAAAGACGCACCCTACTTTAGAAGCTTTCCTGCCCAGCCGCGCAGTCTGAAGGGGAGGGGAGATACTAGCTAACTTAGCGCAAAGTGGCTTCACTTTACACTTCACGCTCCTGAATGCATGTAGGGGAAACAATGGTAGTGATAAGCTATATAGTAGACTATACCATGATCTTAAATTATAATAAATGCACTAACATTAACCCTAATCAGAGCTTAACCACAGGGATGTAAGATCACAAAACACTTTTTATTTGTGAAACAGTTGAATTTTAACTTATAAGCTGTTTAAATGTTACAAATACTATTGACGAGGCAGACAGTTCAAATAAAATGTAACCTGTAAATTTAATCAAATAGCCAGAAATAACAGGAAAATGCATAGATTTTCAACGTAAGGTAACTTATTGCATTTAATGTATGTGTACCGATCCTGCTTACACTCGTGCGTGGTCACCCCCAAAGACCCATTCTGAGCCAGGAAAAACCCTGCATTGTATGATTTTCTTTTCTGTTTTAACCGCTATTAATGTTTCATTTGTTGTTCTTCTGGCTGCAGAGAGGATGATGCTGGTCAACAGTGAACAATTCAATTCAAGCGCCAAATCACAACAACAGTTATCTCACAGCGCTTTTCATAAAAGAGCAGATCTAGACCATACTCTATGATGCTATTTACAGAAGCCCAACAGTTCCCACCAAGAGCAAGCACTAGGCGACAGAGGCAAGGAAAAACTTCCTTTTAAGAGGCAGAAACCTCGAGCAGAACCATGGCTCAGGGTGGGCGGCCATCTGCCTCGACCGGTTGGGGTGAAGGAGAGAGAGAGAGAGAGAGAGAGAGAGGCAGCCTACAAAATATACACACAGAGGTACAGACAGTAAAGGTGATGTTGCTATAGACTAAATGAAAAATGGTACAGATATTTATAGTAGTGTTAATGGTAACAGTCGTAATGTTAATGATTATAATAACAATAGGACTAGTAACAATAGTCGTTGCAGCAGAGGGTGTCGAGCAGGAACACGGGGGCAGCAGGTGACCCGCAGCCACAGATCCAGACTCCACAGCTCCAGAGCCAGAAAACCTGCAGGAAGTGATAGGAGGAGAGAGGAGAGGGACGAGAAAGCACAA
>NC_060157.1:14791319-14794867 GCF_021292245.1 Micropterus dolomieu
AAAGAGTGGCTGAAGAAGAAGCACATCAAGGTTCTGGAGTGGCCTAGCCAGTCTCCAGACCTGAATCCAATTGAAAATCTTTGGAGGGAGCTTAAAATTCGAGTTGCCAGGCGACAACCTCGGAACCTGAATGATTTGGAGGCTGTCTGCAGGGAGGAGTGGGCCAACATCCCTGCCGAAATGTGCACAAACCTTGTCACCAACTATAAAAACCGTTTGACATCTGTGCTGGCCAATAATGGCTTTTCTACAAAATATTAACATGCTGTTTGTCCAGGGGGTCGAATACTTGTTTTTCCTCATCAGATGGTTATCAATTTTAATAAATTCATATGATGTGATTTTCTGGAATTTTCTTTGGGATTCTGTCTTTCACTGTTAGAATGTACATATGATTAAAATTATAGATCGTTGCATTCTTTGTAAGTGGGCAAACCTGCAAAATCAGCAAGGGGTCAAATACTTATTTCCCCCACTGTACATAACCCAAGACGTTATCTATGAAGAACTTTGCATTCTTATAAACACTGTTGTGCTCTAGTAAACTATTTGATCATAAACACATTGTAGAGCTATAAATGGTGATGAAACAGCAACAAAAGTCAACAAATGTATGTTTGTATGTAACAAATGTTTTTCCAGCAACCCTAAAAAAGAAAGTAATTTCCCTAACATTTTATTGTTTGTTTTTTTACTTTTATGGACACTTGTAATATGTTTTATGCTTTGTGTGAATATAATCCAATTAATCTTATTTCCATACTGTATAAACACCTTATTTTGAAAACCGGACGTTGTCACATGTGTATCCTCACGCTAAATTCATCAAGCCGACAAAATTTGATAAATAATGTGGCTGAACAATTTGGGGAAAAACATCTAATTGCGATTTTTCTGCCAGATATTGCGATTACGATTTGATTTGCGATAATTTTTTAAAAAGTTTTTAGCTAAAGTTCAATATTCACTGCAAGTCTTTTTGACGGAAGCCGTGTCAAGCAGCACAGAGCAGATGAACTGGGCAGGAAGTCAGACACAGTACGGCAGAGAGAATCCTGTCGATTTTCAAAATAAAGTGCCCTTTGCAGAATTCGATCGTATATCAACAATAAACAGTTGAAACAGACAAAAAAAGAAACAATTTAACTACGTAGCCTACTTAACCATGGTAGAAGCATAAAAAGTAAGGACAGTTGAACAAATTAGCAAAATCTAAACAAGTCAGCAAAAGCAGGCAGGCAAAACACTCTTATTCTGAAGTACTCCATGTGGATATATAGCCTGAAGAGAGCTGTTATCTGTAGTTCAAGTACACAAAATGACAAATTAACATGTCAATGACTTGTAGGTAAATGCTCCGCTGCTGAAACACTTCAGTGTTAGTTGATGTTGGAGAAAACTGCGACACAGTGTCTGTTCGGCTGGTGCCACTATCCCACATTTTCATCTAGTTTTGTTTGTTTCTGTAAAACATGCCCTGTGCCCGCTCTAATTAGTGAGTAGGACTGTAATAGGAGGCGCGTTAGTCTCCTAAAGAGAAAATGATAGGATTAAATCGCTAACACTGCCTGTCAGCTCGCACTGGTCCATTTTAGTGGTTTTCCATAAAGGCTTGAATACGTATGCACTCCACACGGGTGCAGCTAGCTTAATTGCCTTCTCACAAACGAGTGACAGAAAGAGACCGTTAAAACAGACCGTTAATGTTACCGTAGTTACCTCAAAAGAAAAGAGGCTGTCTCAAGACAGTTGCCAGTGTGTGTGAGCGTGCAAGCTTACAGCAGCGCAGAGCAGCGTCCACAAAACACAACGTTAGAGGTCTGTAATGTTATTATGAGATGTGTGAAAATATTTTCGGTTCATTTTGAAACTCCGGCAGAGCAAATTAGACTGTGGTCTCGTTAATTAAAGGGAAACACAGGTGTATTACGTTGCAAGTCGACAGAGGTGAAACAAATGCTGCTGATGGCTTAGTGCAAAAATGTTTCTGTTTCGCCATGAGGCTAATTTCTCATACAAGTGGTCTAGTGACCTGGCAAAACTATTCCAGAGGGTTGGTTTCTTCCATTTAGAATTCATTGGGGCTCTGTTTAACAAGAGACTGCTGTGAGTTTCTTTATATGCAATGCATAAAGCTCAAATACTGCATCAATCTAACTTTATTTGTTTCTGCTTTCTTGCTACAGAGAGGATTATGCAAGTTAACAGATAACACCTGATGGACAACATGTGATTCCAACTTGTGACAATACACTTTGAAGTTCCAGTTTCCTGACCATCATGTCCGTGTGAAACCAAATCCCATGTTGACGCCCTCTTCGGTCAAGTCTGGACTCAATGACTCATTAACCCTTGATCAACTGGGGTCAAGTGGCACATTTTTATCCTTCATATACTATATGAACACATGCTGTTTTAAAGTGTATCAATAAAAGTCTGTACCTTGGTTTACAATGGGCTTTAATTATTATGTACTTTGCTGTTTACCATAAGCAATTGAATATAATATCTATGGCAACCAAATGTAATGCCTTATGTATTGTAACATATTGTTTTACTTACTTTTTTAAATGAAGTTCTGGCAAACACAGCTACCAGTAATTTACTGTAAAGTTGCAATAAATTCCGTAAACAGGTTTACAAGATGTGTATTTTTCATAGTAATTTACTGTAAACAAAGTTACAGTTATCAACTGTAAAATTTACATTTGTCAAAAAAGCATACTGTAATGTGTTATACATTGTCACCGTATTTTTTACAGAGAAGTTCTGGCAACCGCAGCTGCCAGTAATTTACCGTAAAGTTGAACTTACTACAGTAAATACCGTAAACAGGTTTGCAATATATGGGGTTTTTTTCATAGTAATTAACCGCAAACAAAGTTACAGTTATCTACTGTAATATTTATGCTTACCAAAATGCATACCGTAATGTGTTATACATTGTCACCATATTTTTTACGGGGAAGTTCTGGCAACCACAGCTGCCAGTAATTTCCCTTAAAGTTGAACTTACTACAGTAAATACCGTAAACAGGTTTGCAATATATGGGGTTTTTTTCATAGTAATTTACCGTAAAACAAAGTTACAGTTATCAACTGTAAAATTTACGTTTGTCAAAAAAGCATACCGTAATGTGTTATACATTGTCACTGTATTTTTTACGGTGAAGTTCTGGCAACCACAGCTGCCAGTATTTTACCGGAAAAACAACAAAATATTTTTTACAGTGTAGTCATAATTAACCCTTAAAAGTTCTTTTAAAAAAAACGTCTCGGGTTACGTATGTAACCCTGGTTCCCCGAGAAGGGGAACGAGAGACTGCGTCGGTTACGACACTATGGGAACGCCTCTAGGCGAAGCAGGTCTGAACGTGAATGAAATCACTCCAATCCTATTGGCTTGTTGCTAGAACGGTAAGGTGTGACGGAATAACCGGAGGAGTATAAAGCACACCTGTACACACTCATCATTAGCTTAAACTATGAAGCAGGCGCTCCAGGCGGGGAGAGAGGTGCGGCGGGCCGACGCAGTCTCTCGTTCCCCT
>NC_060157.1:14794967-14803569 GCF_021292245.1 Micropterus dolomieu
TCAGAGCAAGTGCAGATCAGCACAGTATGCAAAATTACATTCATTAGAAATGTTTTGTTTGTGCTGATTAATGTTTTTTTTCCCCACATTTTATTGTCCCTGCCAAAATTAATTCCATGCCAACCTCCGATAGAAGAAGAACTGTTTAGGTTTTGATAAAGTCATTAATCTGCCAACATTAAACTCATCAATAAACGTTGACATAACCAGGCTCCAGGGATTGCCGATGACCTGGTCAGTGTATGGACATTCTTTCTCATTCAACACAGAATTGGTTATAACTTGGACAACTTAAAATAAAAATTGACTCAAAGCCACCAGTCATGTAATTATGAATAACTGTCCCCCATCTCTCCCTCCAAATTTATTGCGCTATAAATCTTTTGTATATCGGATTTATTAACAAAAGGCCATAAGGGACACACACTGAATCTTAGCTTATGTTTTAAACCTCATGTTTTGTGACATCATACTACTTGTTGAGATGTCTATATATATATCCCTATCCAAACAAACATCAAATAAAGAGTCTTTTCTTGATGTGTCTTTTCTCTCATCAATCATTACTTTTACCACTTTTTCTCTAACGCTTCTGTATATCCCTCCTCCCGTACTTCGTGAATTAATATCCTCGAATCAACAGATACCGGGACTGCGTTTATTCTTGTAGGCCTCCAGGTGCTACAGCTGCTCTGTATATTACCTGAGAGACATTTTGATGTATATAGTGTATGACATCAGAAATCTGATATTTGAAATTAGGTGTGATGCCTTTTCCCACCGTTTATGACAACGTTGCTTATGTTTTTTCCAAAGATACTTTTTGACATCATTTCTAGTTGACGTGCACATGCTTTCATAAATGTTTCCCCACAAGTGGTGCAAATGTCATGACCTGTACCATAATTTGAAATAATTTATAAGAAATAAGTTGTAATGTTATAATAATATTTGATAGATTTCATTTAAATGCTGCTTTTGTGAGAAAACTAAATTTTTGCGTTACTTCACGGCAAGCACGCTGAAGATTCACAATGACTTGCACCAGGCATTTCCTTTACAGAGAAAGGTGTAAAAGCCTCTGTACTCAGCAAGAGCAGAGTGGGACGCCAAAACACAAAACAGTTTTATTAGGTTTTTACTATTCAGTCCAGAGGCGATAGCTGAGAGAAACTCATCAGGATTTAGTGCAGTCAAAGAGAAATTTTATTTGACTAATTAAAATACTTACGAGACATGCCAAATCTGACTATTTTTATTACTGTGAATATGCCAGAAGGACATTTACATGTACATTCTGATTATGGATTAAAAAAAATCTAGATGCTAATGAAAAAGAAAACAGCCTGAAGCTTCGATTCGCAGGTCGTCTGCAGGTGAAAAGAAGAGAACAAGATCAAGTTGCAACACGATCAGTCATCCTTATCAAAAGCAGTTATTCATATTTCTCCTGCTGTCTGTCACAGAGATGTATGGAGGACATATACAATCATGGCAGACATATTGCAACACGTCCACTTTGAGTGCATGCTTAACACACACACATTTCAAAAATCCCCCATATAGCCCCCACCTCTAGTCGTAACTCTAATTGGAGCCTTATGCCAGCAATTGCTGCATTTGCTTTTATAGCCCAAATTCAGCAAATTATTTTAATGAGAGGGGGACAAAGGTTGAGTGATGCTAGCAGTTTAAAACTACTGTTTTAGTGGCCACTTGATTCAAAACAAATGTTTTTTATTCAGCTTATCCCTTACAGGTCAGGAATCTATCAACAAAGTAGAACATAGTAACTTCTACAAGTATACACACTATAATTTGAACAAATCTCTCATGCAAACATACAATGTTTTGAAAGAAATGTTTGCAACAAGTTCTTCCTTGACTGAGCATTACATGTATATTCTTATTTTTATATTATGACATATTTTGATATCTTTATTGCCATCATGTCACAGAAAAAAGAATTCTGAGCAACAGAAAACCTAAGCCTAAGTCTTTTAAGTCAGTCTGCCGAAGAGACCTCAGAGAAACAAAATTACTATTTTTGGGAGGCTGGTGGAACATAAAGCACATTTGCCCCTGGGCAGCCCTGTCTGGGGAGGGCTCCACTCCGGCTCCAGCGGTCTATAGTTAGTTGGGATGTCTTCAGACAGATGTGGCGAGCTGCATGTGATCAGTGCCAGTTTAATTTTAGTTTAGTCATCATGTGGTGGTGAACAAGGCTGCCTGATGCCAGTCTGGCATGCGTAACATAGATGGAGGAGTCCTGCTTATTCACTGCTCTCCTGTCTTGCTTTCTCCTTAAAGAATAATTTGATGTTTATCAGATAAAGTTTTACCATTTATTTCAAATTGAGATAGGGCTATAGTTTTAAGGTCAAAGTCTTGAATATGCCTCTTTACAATACATTGTAAAGCCTGGTACATTTCTGACCATATGTGTACATTAAAGTTATTTGACCATAATAGGTTACCCAGTTCCTTTCAAACTGCCTCATCTACTTCAATGATTCCCTAACTTCATCCTTTGAAATGGTGGATTTCCCCGTGTGACTTGGAAAACCGGTGCAATTTTGTGAGTCTGGAAGAATCTCTTTCATGAGGGCTCTTTGATTTTGAGGTAATGACTTATTCAGAGATGAAGATTTAGATAACGTTTTTTTTACATTTTTAATTTACTCCAACTACACTGTCAAAATCACACACATTGAAGACATTGTATTTTTCCCCACAACCAAAAAAGTACATTCAATTGCTGTCTTGCAGAGAGTTTATTGTTTGGGGATTGAGCTCAGGATATCACTGAGGAAGTGCAGAGGATGGCAGGCAAGTGGATAGAGCACTTAGAGCTGGCAGGATAGTTGGTGTGGCTTGCTGGTGTGAAAATGGAGTGGTAGAGTTTCAATAAGCAGGCAGGTGGGTGAGCATGGTCCTGAAGCACAATGGAAATGGTATTCACAGGAAACATTCAGCAGGAGATTCACCAAAACAAGGTGAAGTGAGGCCTGTCAGGTAACTTACCAAGGTAGGTGACTTTTCATTTTCAGGTTCAAAATCTTATTTAGGGTTTTGTACCAGAACAGGTTTACATGGTTTAATTTTCAAAAAACACCATATTTTTTGTCATATTGCACATTGCTGCAGCTCCTCTTTACACCCTGTGTGCTGAAGGCTTCGTTTTAGCTATGGAGTGATACATCTTGTCTCTAAATGATCTTTGTTGGGAGTTGCACATGCGCAGTTCCTAGGTAAGGACTACTAGCCAATCAGAAGCAGAGAAAGGCGGGTTAGTGAAAAGACGGTAAACAACTTTGATTCAGCTGTAGGCTACATGTTGCTGACCAGGTTGGCAATTTGGACTGGAGCAAGAGTTTCAGAGTGGTGAGTTATTAATCTGGAACAAAAGTATCTTTCATCCATAAAGTTTTAACTGAGCTCTGTCTCTACATCACAGTAACTATTTCATGTCCACTGACTACTTGGAGGGTAGCTAGTGTTTGGAAGGGAGAGGAGAGGCAGCAGGGGGACGCGTCTTGTCACTGTGTGCTGCAGCTCAGGGTTTTTCCACCGGTGTTTTTGAGGGCGTGTCGGACTAGTCGCTCGGCGAGCATTATGACACGTATTTTCATTGTGACGTCACAAGAAAGGGAAGTAAAAGCTGGACTACAAATGAGCTGTTTTCAGGCAGTTCAGAGCAGCGTTATCTGTGCGAGATGGGAACTGGACTTTGGGCTTTTTCACTTTGCAAACCTAGTACATGCACAAAAAAGATATATAACTCAATAAAGGAGAGGGAAAAAGCCAAAAACCATAATACCACCTCTTTAACAATTTGGCGATGAACAAACTTGATGATTGGCTGGTGTGAGTAATCAGCAGGTAATTGGGGACTAGAAGAGAGAATGGACCTGCCTCACGCCCACAAACACACACACAACACAGAGAGACAGACACACTTAAGGGAAATGGGAGGGGGAAAACACAAATAGAAGCTAGAGTCAAAGCCGTGACTGTGACACTCACACTCTGTGCACATTCTCTGCACTATGTACAAAGCTGGAGCCAGGAGGCAATTATCTTAAGTTCAGTGAGTAATATTTAGGAGGATCTATTAACAGAAATGCAATATAATATCATTTCTATCTACATATACCGCCCCTTACATGGACGTTGCCATGTTGCGACGCCATGAACTACAGTAGCCCAAACGGACAAACGGCTTTACAGAGCGTGTTTCATCACTAAGTTGAATACGTACGAATAAGAAGAACAATAAGAAGTAGTAGTAGTCTGGTTTGTTAGAAGTAAGAAGAGATGTGAAATTTGGACAAATGGAGCACAGGTATTATTTAGAGAAAGAAAAGACAGAGCGTGTCAGATACCATAGCTTCCCCTACACGCTTGGAAAGGAAGGGGTGAACATGTGGTGTCAGAATTATCGGAATTATTTTTTCCGTCTTAAATTTTATTGCAATAAGAGGAATAAGGTGTACATGGGTCATAAACAAGTATACAGAACAGTATAAAAATATATAAGAAGACACTTTGGGGTAGTCTACACTCACCGGCTACTTTATTTGGTACACCTTGCTAGTCCTGTGTTAAACCCTTTAGCACCCTTTAACATGATAGATCTGCAGCAACTGTGTGATGCTGTCGGCAACACAACCATGATGCGAATCTCCCATTCCACCACATCCCAAAGGAGCTCTTTTGGATTGAGATCTGGTGTCTGTGGAGGCCATTGGAGGACAGGGAACTTATTGTCATGTTCAAGAAACCAGTTTGAGGAGTACACTGTGAAGGGATGGACATGGTCAGTAACAAAACTCAGGCAGGCTGTCGCGTTTAAACGATGCTCAGTTGGTACTAAGGGGCCCAAAGTGAGTCACAAAAATATCCCACACAACATTACACCACCACAACCAGTTGATACAAGGCAGAATGGATCAATGCATTCATGTTATTTTCATGTTGAAATCGAGACTCATCAGACCAGGCAATGTTTTTCCAATCTTCTATTGTCCATTTCTGGTGAGCCTGTGCGAATTGTAGCCTTAGTTTACATTTCTTAGCTGGCAGGAGTGGCACCCGGTGTGGTCTTCTGCTGCTGTAGCCCATCTGCTTCAAGGTTCGACGTGTTGTGCGTTCAGTGATGGTATTCTGCATACCGTGGTTGTAACAAGTGGTTATTGTTGTATGAGTTACTGTTGCCTTTCTGTCATCTCGAACCAGTCTGCCCATTCTCCTCTGACCTCTGACATCAACAACACATTTTCGTACACACAACTGCCGCTCACTGGTGATTTTCTGTTTTTCAGACCATTCTCTGTAAACCCTAGAGAAGCTTTTGCGTGAAAATCCCAGTAGATCAGGAGTCTCTGAAATACTCAGACCAGCACGTCTGGCTCCAACAACTGTGCCACGTTCCAAGTCACTTAAATCCCCTTTCTTTCCAATCCTGATGGTTGTCTCAAACTTCAGCAAGTTGTCTTGACCACGTCTACACGCCTTAATGCATTGAGTTGCTCCCAGGTGATTGGCTGTTGAGCTATTTGTGTTAACAAGCAATTGAACAGGTGTGCTGACTGGTGAGTGTATTTTATAAAAAGATGTTAAAAGTGGACCACATGTTGACATGTTACTGATGTCCGAGTGTGTTATCTAATAAGTGTGCTAACCAACTCGAGATTTACACACCTCTTGCTGTGAAACTGCTGGCTGACTTTGCTCGAGTCTGCAACTTTGCTTACACAGACAAACATCAAGCAAGCGCAACAACACAAGACATAGAAAGCCAGTTAATAAGTTAATACTTTCTAGTGCAGCAGCAAGAAGGCCAGCTCGACATCTGTCTTGCAAACTTTCATCCTTTTAGCTCACGCCAACAAGTAAAAGCCATTCCGATATTTACACTTGTCCAATCTCTTGCTCGGTCACTCTCTATTTTTCTCTTCCTTGCTTCCACTGACAATGTCTTCTTCGTTCTCGCGCAGCCTCTGCCATGATATCCACACTGAGAATATCGAGCTAGCTCCATCCAAAGAAATTACATTGTACATTATGCACTTTTTTCTTCTTCTTACTGCTTGCTTGCTGAAGAGTCATGTTGGTGCCCTAAGCGTCATGATAAATGTCCTGCTCGGGATTCCAATGTTACATAGCGTAGTAGCTAGCACTGCAAGAACGAAGCGGCACTGACAGAGATGCCATTCACGCTATTTCAAATCAGTGCACCATCAAAATGATTTTGAAGCTGTTATTTTAAAATAAAATAACTACATAATGTTGCTTTAAGCACCACATGTTTTCAGCAAATCCACAAATCTTTATTGTTCATCATGCTTGGCATCGCTGAGTAGGTCGTTTGAAGTGAAAGGTCGGACAAAGAGACAAAACAAAAGTCTTTGCGCTCAGCCCCTGTCACTGGTATTGGGAGCACAATACATCCATGGCATCAGCTTGGAGAGACTCCAGTGGCCACCAAAATGAAGCAAGCAATGTAAACACAATATGGAACAGCTATGTTTACTCAGAACTAAGTCAAAACGAAGGTTACGATATGGTAACCCCAGTTCTATTAGCACAGGCGGAGCCCTCTACTGGACATACTGTAAGTAGCCGACCAATTGGACGTCGCTACTGTACGTGCATACCATATAAGTAGCGGTGTCCTCACTGCTCAGCATCCAACCACCCCAGGCCTCCATCGTAGAGGGCTCCACCTATGCTAATAGAACTAGGGTTACCATATCGTAACCTTCGTTCTATCTGACACAGGCTCCGCCCTCTACTGGACTCTATGGGTACAGTGGGGTGGAGCCCAATGACTGTCCACCCAGCCGCGACAAGCCACAGCTCACCTCACCGACATGATCGGCCACAGGTCACCAGTCACAGGCCCTAAGCTGCCTCCATCCTAAGCGATGGGGCAGTGGGCCACGCTTCAGAAAGGTCACTAGACCGCTAGGGGTTTGGCATGACCAAGAGGGATCTGATCCAGCCAGATCCAAACACCTGAACTGTCCTGACCCCTTACAGGGACATCTGGCACAGTCAGTGTAAAAAATGTTTTCCCCAACAATCGGTATTCTATGGTAGACACCAGTCTCCTTCTTCACAGATCCTGAGTCACACCAGCGAGCACAGATCCTGCGAAGGAGCCCGACACTTCCAAGAGGTAAAAACGCACAAACGGACATGGTGAAGACCATGATGCCGTGCATATCTCCTCAACGCTCACCCTGCTGAAGAGGGCCGTTGACACAGCCACACCCCATGTGGAGTGAGCCCGGACCACCGAGGGTGGGTCTTTCCCCGCCTGCAGGTAGGCCTGTGAGATACAGTCACAAAGCCATCCGGCTAGGCGCTTCTTGGATAGAGCTTTACCAATCGCACCTTCACCAAAGCAGACGAGCAGTTGATCAGTGCGTCCAATGGGGGCCGTGCGCTTCATATAATGTGTTAGGGCGCGCACAGGACATAACAGATACAGACTCGCCTCCCAAGACCCAGGGTGGGGCGGAGGGTGGAAGGCATCCAAATGTATGGTCCTCAACCTGAACGAGCTTCTTATGTTCTTAGGAACAAAGGAGGGGTTCGGTCTTAACACTGCTGCACTGTGGTCACCACGAAGCAGCATGTAGCTGGGATGAACCGACAGGGCGCACAGCTCACTCACCCTCTTGGTAGAGGTGAGAGTCAGTAACAAGGCTGTCTTGAGAGATAGCATCTTCAAGGAGGACTGTTCCAGGGGCTCGTAGGGGTTTGACCTCAGCGCCTCTAGTACCAGTGGCAGGTCCCACTGGGGTGCGGAGACACGAAGCACCGGTCGTTGTCTCCTCACACCCTGCAGAAAACGCTTCACGAGGGGGCGGGTGAAGACAGGTCTGTCGCCAAGCCCCTCATGACAAGATGAGATAGCTGCCACATACACCTTAATGGTTGAGTGTGACAATCCCTTCTCCATTAGGCCCTGCAAGAAGGAAAGGATGGATCCCACTGAGCAGGTTATGGGATCCATTTCCTTCTCAATGCACCAGCGCTGAAAGCCCAGCCACTTAGCTTTGTAGCAGGAAGTGGTGGAGCCTGCCCTCGCCACCTGGATGGTATGTACCATCTCTGCTGACAGCCCAGCCTCCCTTTCAGGAGCCAAACCCGGAGAGGTTGGCCGAGCACCTGTAGCGTGCCTATGGCACCTGACTCCTGTGACAGAGCCCCCCAGACCTGAGGCACAGGCCAGGGCTCCGTCACTGCCAGCTGCGTCACTTCTGCGTACTACCCCGCCGATCTGAGGTTGTGGGCTACCAGGATGACTGACAACCCTTCCTGTCTCACCCTCTCCAGCAGGGGGGGGATGAGATGGAGTGGGGGGGAAAGTATACAGCAGCCCTTTTGGCCATGGCGTGTGTGCAAACGCGTCCTCGGCCAAGGGCGGACTGTCCTGTGGTAGGATCGAAATCCACAGCGGGCAGTGGGTGTAGTGCCATCTGGCAAACAGGTCCACCTGCGCTGTCCCGAAGCGAGACCAGATCTGCTGTATTATATCGGGGTGCAGTCTCCACTCGCTCTGTGGGGGACCGCCCCTCGTCATGAGGTC
>NC_060157.1:14803589-14807380 GCF_021292245.1 Micropterus dolomieu
CTCCATTAGGCCCTGCAAGAAGGAAAGGATGGATCCCACTGAGCAGGTTATGGGATCCATTTCCTTCTCAATGCACCAGCGCTGAAAGCCCAGCCACTTAGCTTTGTAGCAGGAAGTGGTGGAGCCTGCCCTCGCCGCCTGGATGGTATGTACCACCTCTGCAGACAGCCCAGCCTGTCTCAACCTCTCCCTTTCAGGAGCCAAACCTGGAGAGGTTGGCCGAGCACCGGCAGCGTGCATATGGCGCCTGACTCTTGTGACAGAACCCCCCGGACCTGAGGCACAGGCCAGGACTCCGTCACTGCCAGCTGCGTCACCTCTTCAGTCCGTCACGACTTCCCCGCGGTTATAGCTATAGCAGCGGGGCGCATCGGGCTAGCACTGCCCCCCCCTCATCCCGCCTAAGCCGGTGAGTCAGCTCCGGGAGGGGTTCTACGGGCCCGCCTTTGTCTCCCCGGCTCTCCCAGATATCTGGCAGTGCGCCGAGGCATCCTGGGCGGAGCAACGGCCCATCTCATCCTGGTAGCCCCCCGCCGATCTGCGGCTGGGGGCTACCAGGATGACTGACAACCCTTCCTGTCTCACCCTCTCCAGCAGGGGGGGGATGAGATGGAGTGGGGGGAAAGCATACAGCAGCCCTTTTGGCCATGGCGCGTGTGCAAACGCGTCCACGCCCAAGGGCGGGCTGTCCTGTGGTAGGATCGAGAACCACAGCGGGCAGTGGGTGTTGTGCCATCTGGCAAACAGGTCCACCTGCGCTGTCCCGAACCAGACCAGATCTGCTGTATTATATCGGGGTGCAGTCTCCACTCGCTCTGTGGGGGAACGCCCCTCGACATGAGGTCGGCTCCCCTGTTCTCCGAGCCTGGGACGTGAAGGGCCTTCAGAGACAGCAAGTGTGCAGCAGCCCATGTCCATAGGTCCTCTGCTGACGTCAATCGGATCGGACTCCGCCCTGTCTGTTGATGTAGGCAACTGTCGTGCGGTTGTCTGTCCTCACCAGCACATGCCTGCCCTGGACTAGGGCTTTGTGGTGCTGGAGGACCAGAAAAACCGCCTGGAGCTCCAGTTGGTTGATGTGTCGGCTCTCCCCAGGAGGCCACACACCACCCACTGCTCTCCCCAGGCAGGTCCCTCCCTATCCGGTCAGAGACGCATCCGTGAACACCGACACGTATGAGGATATCCGGCCGAGCGGTACCCCCCCCCTCAGGCGATGTGGGGACCCCCAGAACTGCAGGTCCCTCTGTACTGACTAGGGGGGCGTCACCATGCATCGCTTGTGCCTCTTGAGGTTTAGATGCAGGCTGGTAAACCAGCATTGTAGCCGACGCATGTGTAGCAAGCCCAGGGTAACTACTGGATGGGATGCTGCCATGAGCCCCAGCAGCTGCATTACTGCCAGCGCCGTCACAGCAGTTCTCAGCTGGAGCTTGCGGCCCGCTTGAAGAAGGGTCGTCTGTCTGAGTTCCGACAGGTGAGCTCTCAGGCTGGCTGAGTTGAGCATGACCCCCAAATACTCCACCTCCTGGCGGGGATAGGGGGAGCTCTTCTCCCAGTTGATTGCAAAGCCCAGGTTGTTCAGATGCAAAATCAACTGAGCTG
Organism: Micropterus dolomieu; assembly: GCF_021292245.1. Lineage (NCBI taxonomy): Eukaryota > Metazoa > Chordata > Actinopteri > Centrarchiformes > Centrarchidae > Micropterus > Micropterus dolomieu. The sequence goes on from NC_060157.1 coordinate 14,805,195, forward strand.
TGTGGAAAATTGCCCATTGTTTTGACCTGGCCATGACAATGAGGTCGTCTAAGTAGAAAAAGACTCTCATGCCCTGATCGCGCAATGGTAGCAGTGCGGCGTCTACGCACTTGCTGAATGTGCGTGGGGCCAGTGAGTAGCCGAAGGGGAGTCTGGTGTATTCGTACGCCACCCCCTGGAAGGCAAAACGCAGAAACTTCCTGTGTTTCCGGGCCACCTCGACATGAAAGTAGGCGTCTTTCAGGTCTATGGTCGTCAACCGTCAATTGCCGGGCTGCACTAGCTCTAGCAGTTTCCTGAGTGTCAGCATGCGGAACGGTTTCCGTGCAATATGCTGGTTCAGGTAGCGGAGATCCAGGATGGGTCTGAAGCCTCCAGTCTTCTTGGGGACCAGGAAGTACGTGGAGTAAAGACCCCTGTACGTGTCGTGGGTTGGAACGACAGAGATAGCCTGTTTCTGCAGGAGCTGTTGAATCTCTGTGGCCAGGAAGTCCACCTCCTCCTGAGAGGACAGGTTGGCTTCCTTGATGCCCTGGAAAGACGGTGGGATACGGCAAAATTGTAGGGAGTAAGCCCGCCTCAGTGTGCCGTCCATCCAGTCTGTTGGCTTGCAGCGGCGTCACCATTCCGTGTGGAAATGAGTCAGGGGACGCGCTGTTAGCTGAGGAGCGTTGTGGATGAAACGCTGGAAAGCTTCCTCGGCCCTTACCGCCACCAAACCCTCCATAAATGGGAGTTTGGCCCAAGGGGGGCCGCAATCGAAAGGGCCGAACCGGCCGTGGTGTCCTGAACACGCACCACGGCCGGTGGCTCCGTTGACGTCATTGCCTGCAACAGTGTTGTCGTAGCGTCTACGGCGACGCGTTCACTATCAGCAGAACTGTCGAGAGGAGAAGTGACGAGCCGGGGAGCTCTCCTCTCCACAGCTGTTGGCCACTGTGGGAGAGATAGTGTCCCCTCTGCGGCCAAACGGCGCAGCGAGCCGCTCGCAGAGGCAACGAGCGATCTTCCCTGCTTTGCTCTGACGGGAGAGACGGGGCTAGTGACAGCATCTCTCCAGCAATAGCGGGCTAGGCTGCTGCTACCACGGTTACTCCGTGATGCGCTGCGACCTCTCGTTGGAGCAGTTTTCGGCAGCTTAGCGTGTATGTCTGTGTGGCACGAAAACACTGCCGGTGAGCTAGCAGCGCGCCCGAGCGGGTTCACGTAGGCGCGCTGGAAATGCAAGCTAGGATCAGATAGCTGCATTGTTCCGCTTCTACGGCAAGAGCGGCTCGTTTCTCGGCCATCATGCCGCGCAAGCGGAGTGTGTCGCAGCTCAGGCGGCGTAGCAAGCACTGTGGATGCCCGGGCCGCACCACCATCTCGTTCAGCCTTAGCCGGGAGAGCGGTGTGGGCCACGGGGCAAGCCGTTAGCTTAGCGTCGGTGAACGCGGCGTGTTGAAGTGGCGTGTTCAGCACAACACTTTGCTGGGAAGGGGTTGGTGGGGAGGAATTAGCTCTTTGGGGAATGTAAGTTGTTTTAATCAAAACATTTTGTACATTTACACCCTTGTCACAAGCAGCACACAACTTAAAAACATAGTGGCTTGGACATGAGACGGAGGGGAGGGGCTCGGCAACATCGGCCGGCTGCTCTCCCTCCGCAGCCAGTCATTTCAGCGGCCGCTTCTTCCCCCAGCCGCAGGTAGGCTGGCGGGGGGGTCTAGGCTGCTCCTCTGGCCGCGATGTAGATCCCCTCGCCTGTGTGGGATCCCTGGGCGGCCCGGTGTCTCGGGGAGGGCGCGGTGCATCTGTGGATCCGCCCTGAGTAGCCGGTGATGAAGACAGCGGCGATCTGGCTTGGCGGCGAGCACGACGTCTGAGGGTGGCATTACGACGGCGAAGCTCGCTGCCCCTGCCGTGAGCCAGCGGCAGGTGGCGACTGAGCTGCGCCTTCTCCTCCTCCAACCTTCTGAAGCGCTGAGTAGCAGAGGATATGGAGCCAAAGAGGCCGTCAGATGAGATGGGGGCACCCAACAGCTCCTCCCGGTCCTTCCCATGGAGAGCGGTAAGTCCCAACCACACGTGGCGAGAACCTACTGTGGCCAGAGACATGACGCGCCCCGCAGCGGTGGCCACACCCTGGACCAGGTTGTTCATCTGACCGATGGCTCGGGGCAGGAAATCCACCTGGTCCGATGAGG
>NC_060157.1:14807400-14812400 GCF_021292245.1 Micropterus dolomieu
CGTTAGCTTAGCGTCGGTGAACGCGCCGTGTTGAAGTGGCGTGTTCAGCACAACACTTTGCTGGGAAGGGGTTGGTGGGGAGGAATTAGCTCTTTGGGGAATGTAAGTTGTTTTAATCAAAACATTTTGTACATTTACACCCTTGTCACAAGCAGCACACAACTTAAAAACATAGTGGCTTGGACATGAGACGGAGGGGAGGGGCTCGGCAACATCGGCCGGCTGCTCTCCCTCCTCAGCCAGTCATTTCAGCGGCCGCTTCTTCCCCCAGGCGCAGGTAGGCTGGCGGGGGGGTCTAGGCTGCTCCTCTGGCCGCGATGTAGATACCCTCGCCTGTGTGGGATCCCTGGGCGGCCCGGTGTCTCGGGTAGGGCGCGGTGCATCTGTGGATCCGCCCTGAGTAGCCGCTGATGAAGACAGCGGCGATCTGGCTTGGCGGCGAGCACGACGTCTGAGGGTGGCATTACGATGGCGAAGCTCGCTGCCCTTGCCGTGAGCCAGCGGCAGGTGGCGACTGAGCTGCGCTTTCTCCTCCTCCAACCTTCTGAAGCACTGAGTAGCGGAGGATATGGATATGGATGGGGGGGGGGCAGTGCTAGCCCGACGCGCCCCGCCGCTATAGCCATAACCGCGGGGAAGTCGTGACGGACTGAATAGGAGTTAATTTGCTCTTTAGACAAGGCCGAGATGGTCGCGGTAGAGGTGGCTGACGCAGATGACAGGCTGTCAGCATCATCGTCGATCAGCGGCGGCGGCAGGGACGGCAGAGAGCGTGAAGCCAACTGAGGCAGTAGATCGGGGGCCGGAGCATCCTCCTCGGCAGGGAGGGGATCCGGGCCGGCGTCTTCCTCACTCTCCTCGCAGATGAGGGAGAGCTCACACTGCCGGAAATGCTCCCAGCGCTGCTGACGCCGGATGAGAGGAATGGCTCGGCAGTCAACACACGGCGGCGGTTGGCGGATGCCATCCCTGGCGTGGTCCCTGCCGAGGCATTCAAAGCAGGATCGATGAGTGTCTACCCCGGCGATCAGACCGGGGCACGACGGGCAAAGACGAGCTTCAAGGAGCGGCGACTCCATCCGTGGAGGTGAAAGTCAGTGGGCGGTTCGCCGTCTGTCTGAAGAAAAAAGGATGCTGAGCAGTGAGGACACCGCTATTTATACGGTACGCATGTACAGTAGCGACGTCCAATTGGTCGGCTACTTACAGTATTCAAAATTTCAGTGGGCGAGTACGTGCGTGTGATAGGAAGAGAGGTAGTACCCATAGAGTCCAGTAGAGGGCGGAGCCTGTGTGAGATAGAACTGAATCTTTCTTCTGCAGGTGTGAGATTGCTGTGATGTGTATAAAATTCTCCTTTAGGGTACAAAAATGTGTTCAGTAAACACAAAACAAAAGAGAAACAAAAGAAAACAGTCTTTCTCGACTGGCGAGTTATACGTTCACCTAGGGAAACAAAATTTTGCGCTGAAAATTGGTACCTCCTGTAGCAGCCTGGGCTGGCAGTGGCTGCAGTGACATCAAGTCTGCACCACAGGGGCTCCTGCACTTCCGTGAGGGGCTCATGCAGTAGAAATCCAGTTTGGTTTGAACTTGAAAAGTCACACTTGAGTGCAAATTAATGGACTAAGATATTTGTCGACTTCTCTTTGTTTTACATGTTGGTTATAACAAGGCTTCTGGCCTACAAATAGGCTGCTTCTTTGTTCCAGGTCCCAGCAACGTATTGATATTGAAGCCATCACTATCTGATCAAGATTAAACAGGATTATGTGAATGCTGATTGACTGCTGCTTTGCCCCACCCCCATGTTTTGGCTCCCTCTCATTTATTTCACTTACACAGCTTTGCACTGAATGAAGTCATATTTCTACATTCAAATACATCCATGAATGGATCCAATAGTACTGCCAGCTTCATTACAGAGCATATATGAATTGCTGTCATGGTGGGTTCGCCAGGGAAATGGAGTTTGGACCCAAACACAGACAGAAGCAGCAGACTTGTAAAGTTCAAGGATTTCTTGAAGCACAAATTAGCTTACAGACAGGTACACAAGCAGACAGGCAATGAACAGGTAACAGGTAGGCAGGCAGATTAAGGTCCCAAAAACAACAAGCAACTAGGAACATTGAAAACAGGATGAACTTACAATGAACATACAAAGTAAACTTGTATAACTGGTGAGTGGCTGATGAGTTAATTAGGAGTGGGTGAATAGGGTAACTGCAGGGCTGATGAGGGAGGTGAGAACAGGTGTGTAGTTGGGTGTATCAGCTGACAGGGAAAGGAGTGGAAGTCCAAGGGCATCTGGTGGAGAGCTAGAGGATGGCAGGTCTGGGGAGCTAGAGAAAGGGACAGAGAGCAATGTAGATGGCCAGGGATGAAACAGTATGGTTGAAGAAAGGGACTGAGGAGCAAACTGTGACAATGGCTTTCTTTAAGGTCACACATGCATTCATTTCCACTGTGTGCAACCAAGGAATGAAGACTGATGCTCCCAGTAGATCATCCAATGCGTTGTGAAATTGCATTCAAACAGAGAGTAAGGGTACACACTCTAGTGTGCCTTTGCTGGTGGCAAAAAAAATACTGTGCTCGCTAGCAAAGATTAACCATGACATTTTGTTTTCATTTGCACTTCAAAGCCAAACCCGTGCCCCAGTCTCTACCCCACCCTACAGAACTCTCCACATCCAGATATCCATTTTGTATCATGTGATTATCCTTTTGCATCTTCACTATCTTCTTTCTGTCTTGGTCTTTCCCTCTTCGGTGCCTCTATCTTCCTCCTGTACACTCTATATAATCCAACATTTAAAATTAACATTAGTGGTCTAATACAGCAAGATAAAACATACTGTCAAGAGAGCGCATGAGTTTATGTCAATGGTTTGAGGGGGAAATATCTGCAAAAAAACCCTTTGAAAGACATTCTGTGTAGCAGTGTAGCAACTACAATGAGAGCATGCAGTGTGAAGAAGAAATACTGGCTGAGACTAACAGATGTGTATATACGTGTGTGTGATAGTGGGGGGTGGGTGTAGTGTGGAGAATACATGCGTGTACAAGAAAGAGAAAGTAGAGAGAGAGCAGAGCAACAGAGAAGGGACTGAGGGAGAGAGTGGGAGCTGGCAGCTGACAGAGAGAGAAGGAGAGAGCAGCAGCAAGTCTGTCTCTATCTGTCGCCTCTTGGATCTCCGTTAGCACAGCTGTCGGCTGCTGCCGACTGCAAGGGGATTCTCTCGATCAGAGACCGTGTGAAGGAGTGCCTGAGTGCGCAGCAGACACCAGAGTTTTCAAGTAGCTACGCATGAGTCTATGTTCAAGTGTTGAGGTTATGGTGCCACACATGGGTGAAGGTTTGACCAGATTCGCTCTGGACTTGACTCAACACCCATGATCCCAAGCCATCTCTGGCATACCCTCTCATTAAGGTAAGCTGTAAAAGTGTTTTACTGACAGTATTCTGTGTTGTAGCGGGACTTATACTGTATGCTTATTTTTTGTTCTGAGAAGGTACTCTCATCCTAATGAGAGTTTTATTATATAAGCATTCTTGGTTAATTTCTAAAAACAAGCTTGAAACTGAATGTACAGTGCAGTAGATCACATTGCATTTATCCCTGGTGTAGTTTCACTGTTTATTGTGTCTGGTCTGACCTGCTTTGTGTGTACAAACATCCGAGTGTTTATTAGTCTGCAACTATCTATTAAGCACACAAGCGTCGTACAGCACAGTTTATTGAGTGAAAGTTTGGGATTTTTTACGAGTATTGCAGTAGCCATGACATAATAGACCTTTCACCTTGATATACACTAAACTAATTACATTTGACTGGCATACATTGTATAGTAAGTGTATGTCTAATTCTACATTTAGACGTAGTAGTAAGTGTCAAGTATGAGTCATCATATAAAGTAGTTTTCCAACTACATAAACCATTTCAAATCTTAATTAACAGGCAATAATATAATGTCCTTCCCTGCCCCATGTGTGACTTGCTCTTGCCTAGCGTCATTCCTCCACTAAAGGAGGCGGAACTTTGCGCTGACTGTGCTTGTACGTGACACTAACACAAATAGGGACAATCAAAGGTTCCACTTCCACTTTCCTAAATATACATGTTTCCCTTTGAAATGTGAACCCTAACTCTCTGAAGCCCTCTTCAGTAACAGTGAAAGGCTGTGCTCACAATTAATCAGGCTTATGGGGCAGATGAAGGTGAACTCCCATGTAGCTTTGAGTTAAGAAGGTGATATTTTATAAGACCACTGTCCACTAGCTGTGGTCTTACACTGTGGTGGTTACATCATGTTTGTGCCAGATAATAACCCTGTTTCCTATTTTTTTTTCTCCTGGCTGATGTTTGCCATGTGTACTTAGAGAAGGGGGTAAAAATGTATTTAATTCAGAAAAATAGTCAAGCGTACATAATGAATCATGGTTAAGGACTGCATGCACACACATACACTCACACACAAATACACACACAATGAAGATAGACATAAAAGCAAGAAGTAACTGACATAATGTGGGGGTGCATAATGAATAAACATTCATTATAGTTTCAGTGTCAGTAAGTAGTCACATATGTACTTGTTACCTTTATAAAAATAAAAAATAAATATTTTATAACACCAGGTAGAGGGTCATCCATCAATATGTTGATGGATGACTTATGAAACAAGGTACTAGATAGATGTATTTATCATTTTACAACACGGGGTTGTATAATGAGATAAAGTTAAAGTTGTGGTTCCCTTTATCTACTCACAAAAAGCAAACTTTATATACAAAAATGATATACACTAGATGGGTGGATAAATAACAAGTCACAAAAAAAAAACCTATTTTATTTGGTGCTGTGATGAATTTAGGAGTCTCACAGCCTGAGGGGAAGAAGCCTCTCTGTATTCCGGTGGTATGAACGCAGATGTTTCTGTATCTGTTACCAGACGGCAGCAGGGGGAACAGGCTGTAACTGGGTGGGTTCTGT
>NC_060157.1:14817159-14820709 GCF_021292245.1 Micropterus dolomieu
TCATATTTTTTTTTTTTTTTTTTTATTTTGTGTGTGTGTGTGTGTGTGTGTGTGTGTGTGTGTGTGTGTGTGTGTGTGTGTGTTACTGCATACATGTACTGTAACTTTAGCTGCAAAGTTTCATATTGTGTCACACAGGTTAAAGAGCTGTGAGGAGTTCAGCATTCGATATGGTAAAACGGAAGATAGAAACATTGTTTCCAAGTAAAAGAGAATGATACATTGAGAAAACAACAAGTCAGAGCTCTTGTTTTGAGGACTGAGGTAGTAGGGCTTGTTGTCTCTCTCCTGCCAAGTTGGATCTAAATTCTGTCTGTTATTGACAAAAACGCTCTGCTCAAAAAGTATTATAACATGCTAAATAGAAAGTGGTCCAGAATTGTAGAAATGTTTGGTTCCTTGGCTGTTTTCTTCAAGGTATCAGAGGTACAGCTAGCTGTATTATATTGTTTGGCTTTTAAATGTGTGCAGATATGCACATGCATCACTCGCCTGTTTTTGCTTTTCTTTTGTGGTTTGTGCTGCAGATAAAGAAACAGGACTCTTTGCGGTTGCTACTATTCGTCTTATTTATTTCAGACAAAAGATAATAGCATTTTTAAAACACAATGTAACCACTTGATGCCAACAATGTTGCCACTGTTGCACAATGGAGCCAACCAGGAAACATTAACTGTCATGATCTTGAGTTTTATTTTGTTGTTTTTCTGTTAGTTTGTCCAATTCTGTTTTACTTGTTGCCTCTGTGTTCTTGTTTAGGTTTTGTTAGTTGATCATTGCTTCCTTGTTCTCTTTTGTATTTAGTTACTCATATCCTTGTGTATTGTCAGTAGCTTTACTTCCTGTTTTATTTTGTAATTTTGGTGTTTTTGTCTAGCTTGGTTTCCTGTCTGCCTTTATTCCTAATTTGTCTCACCTGTGATTAATTGCCCTGCTTGCTTGTGTGTGTGGTGTGCCCTCAGCTGTGTTCAGTCCTTGTGTTGTCATTGTATGTTGAATGTTCTGCCTTGTGCTCTGTGTCCCTGGATTTCTGGATTGTTGTTGTGTTTGGATTACCTTGCCTTTTGTTGGATTTAACCCTTGTTTGGACTCTGAAAGCCTATTTTTGTTCATTCAATAAATCATCTAAAACTGCATCCTCCTCGTAAGTGTCTGCAATTTGGGTCCACACCCCTATTTCCCTACTACTGCACTCAGCCCTACCTGATATTAACAAAAATATAATTAAGGGCAGGGTAGCAAAACATTAAGTGTGTTTTGTGTTATGATCATAGTCGATGGTTGTGACTATGCTCTAGATATTATAGGCAACTGTTAGATGTGATAAAGTAACCAAGAGAGTATACTAAAATTCACCGCCATCACATGAAAGGAACTAAAATGATTGGTAAAATGTATTTAATCATTGACAAGAATTTAGAGATGGATGAGACCATCGGGTTTGTGGTGAGCATTACTTACATGCTCGTGGAGATGCTATGCTGCAAGTCGATTTGGTGCAACAGAGTGGTGTCTTGAAGACTGCGGGGGATGGTTGCAGATTAGTGGATGGAGAGAGTAAAACTTGGTCAAAAATTAGTACCTTTCATAGCTTTTATAATGTAAAGCAAAACATTTAATAAATTATGACAATGCCTTATCAAATTATTATAGCTAATGATGTATAAATTACTTAACATAATCATACAAAATGATCGTACTGATAAAATCACTCAAAGTCGTTTAAGCTCTTCTTGAGCACGCTCTAAGGGTCTACCATAGCTGCAGAGGGCCCGCAGATAGTATAAAGCACATTATTATTATCAAAATCCCCTAGCAACATAACCATTTTGATAAAATCACTCAAATACAGTCATTACAGAGTATATTAGCACACAGATGAAGTTGTTCGTTTGTGGTCTGAATTCACTCATGTGAGTCATTGCACTTTACCAGGAACCCTCCAGAAAGTCAGAGGTGTGAAGTCAGTCCATGGACGCAGCTTGCAGCTACGATTGGTCAGTGACCTGTGACCTATGACGTCACCTCATCAACAAAACCACAATGCAACTTCATACTTTTTCCTCCGTCTGTCTCTCAGCATGGCCTGCATGCAGCTGACACACAAGCAGAACACTCTGATCTAACAGCAGTGATGCGAAGTCCAGCTTAAGATTCTTGCAACCAGCTCAGTTAGCCAAGCAGCTAAATCTGAGAAGAACAGATTAGCAACCGGATCCTCTCATCTGTATGATTGGAACACGACACAGCAAAAGACTCCAACGGAAACACAATTCTTCCCTGCCTGGCTGAATCCACAACGGACCTGCCAGCAAACAACTAGCAGGACAAACCAACTTTTCTTCCTTTAAGACTGGAAACGTAAAATGCATTATATAACTTCCTATAGTTTAAATGAGGTTATTGTATAACTGTGGTTATAGTTATTAATTTAATTATTAATCAGAATTCCAAATTAATAGTTAAGTATATTTCATGAGACTAGATTAGGCAATTGGCTAACAGTTTTCTCTTGTCTAGGAGTGGTGACCTGCGGTGAATTTAACTTAGTAATGATTATTATCATATTATTTTATATAAATAATAATGCAATTTAAACCCTACTCCCCAACAGATTATAGTGTAATATACATTAATTAGCCAGTTTATTAGGTACACCTAGCTAATACTTAAAGAGGCGCTATTATGCTCATTTTCAGGTTCAAAATCCTATTTAGGGGTTGTACCAGAACAGGTTTACATGGTTTAATTTTCAAAAAACACCATATTTTTGTCATACTGCCCATTGCTGCAGCTCCTCTTTTCAACCTGTGTGTTGAAGGCTTCATTTTAGCTATGGAGTGATACATCATGCCTCTGCATGATCTTTGTTGGGAGTGGCACATGCGCAGTTCATAGTAAGTACTACTAGCCAGTCAGAAGCAGAGAAGGGCGGGCGGGTCAGTTAGAAGCCGGTAAACACGGCTTTGATTCAGCTGTATACACTCACCTAAAGGATTATTAGGAACACCATAGTAATACTGTGTTTGACCCCCTTTCGCCTTCAGAACTGCCTTAATTCTATGTGGCATTGATTCAACAAGGTGCTGAAAGCATTCTTTAGAAATGTTGGCCCATATTGATAGGATAGCATCTTGCAGTTGATGGAGATTTGTGAGATGCACATCCAGGGCACGAAGCTCCCGTTCCACCACATCCCAAAGATGCTCTATTGGGTTGAGATCTGGTGACTGTGGGGGCCATTTTAGTACAGTGACCTCATTGTTATGTTCAAGAAACCAATTTGAAATGATTCGAGCTTTGTGACATGGTGCATTATCCTGCTGGAAGTAGCCATCAGAGGATGGGTACATGGTGGCCATAAAGGGACGGACATGGTCAGAAACAATGCTCAGGTAGGCCATGGCATTTAAACAATGCCAATTGGCACTAAGGGGCCTAAAGTGTGCCAAGAAAACATCCCCCACACCATTACACCACCACCACCAGCCTGCACAGTGGTAACAAGGCATGATGGATCCATGTTCTCATTCTGTTTACGCCAAATTCT
>NC_060157.1:14820809-14854210 GCF_021292245.1 Micropterus dolomieu
GCATCTTGCAGTTGATGGAGATTTGTGGGATGCACATCCAGGGCACGAAGCTCCCGTTCCACCACATCCCAAAGATGCTCTATTGGGTTGAGATCTGGTGACTGTGGGGGCCATTTTAGTACAGTGAACTCATTGTCATGTTCAAGAAACCAATTTGAAATGATTCGAGCTTTGTGACATGGTGCATTATCCTGCTGGAAGTAGCCATCAGAGGATGGGTACATGGTGGCCATAAAGGGATGGACATGGTCAGAAACAATGCTCAGGTAGGCCATGGCATTTAAACAATGCCAATTGGCACTAAGGGGCCTAAAGTGTGCCAAGAAAACATCCCCCACACCATTACACCACCACCACCAGCCTGCACAGTGGTAACAAGGCATGATGGATCCATGTTCTCATTCTGTTTACGCCAAATTCTGACTCTACCATCTGAATGTCTCAACAGAAATCGAGACTCATCAGACCAGGCAACATTTTTCCAGTCTTCAACTGTCCAATTTTGATGAGGTCTTGCAAATTGTAGCCTCTTTTTCCTATTTGTAGTGGAGATGAGTGGTACCCGGTGGGGTCTTCTGCTGTTGTAGCCCATCCGACTCAAGGTTGTGCGTGTTGTGGCTTCACAAATGCTTTGCTGCATACCTCGGTTGTAACGAGTGGTTATTTCAGTCAAAGTTGCTCTTCTATCAGCTTGAATCAGTCGGCCCATTCTCCTCTGACCTCTAGCATCAACAAGGCATTTTCGCCCACAGGACTGCGGCATACTGGATGTTTTTCCCTTTTCACACCATTCTTTGTAAACCATAGAAATGGTTGTGCGTGAAAATTCCAGTAACTGAGCAGATTGTGAAATACTCAGACTGGCCCGTCTGGCACCAACGACCATGCCACGCTCAAAATTGCTTAAATCAACTTTCTTTCCCATTCTGACATTCAATTTGAAGTTCAGGAGATTGTCTTGACCAGGACCACACTCCTAAATGCATTGAAGCAACTGCCATGTGATTGGTTGATTAGATAATTGCATTAATGAGAAATTGAAAAGGTGTTCCTAATAATCCTTTAGGTGAGTGTATGTTCCCCTTAACAGCTTAGCAACATGGACTGGAGCAAGAGTTTCAGAGTGGTGAGTTATTAATCTGTAACAAATCTTTCATCCATAAAGTTTTAACTGAGCTCTGTTTCTAACTCACAGTACCAACTTCATGTCCATTGACTGCCTGGAAGGTAGCTAGTGTTTGGAAGGGAGAGGAGAGGTGTGTGCTACAGCTCCGTGTTTTTCCACTGGTGTTTTTGAGGGCATGTCGGACTAGCTGCTTGGTGAGCGTTATATGATCCCTCTGTTGTCACAGGTATGAAAGGGAAACGGCTGGACTACCAATGAACTGTTTTCAGGCAGTTCAGAGCAGTGTTTTCTGTGGGATATGGGAACTCCTTTTGGGGTGGACTTTGCAAACCCATTACATGCATAAAAAAGATATAAACTCAATAAAGAAGACGGAAAACGCCAAAAAGCATAATACCACCTCTTTAAGCAGCCTAATGCAACAATTCTGAAAAAATCCTACCTTCATAAAGGTGATAATGTTTAGAGGTGTTAATTCAACATTTTGGAGGCTGCAGTTTAAGTGATGCTGTTGATGATGTATTGCGTTATACTGAAAGGTGCTCCCATTATTTTGTCCACCCCATTTATATCACTGAGGGTAGGCTAAATAACCGAAAACACCTACAAGATGGTTGTATTAGACTGAACTAGTTTAGCTAGTTGTTTAGATAAGTTTAGTTGGATTTTGATTTCACACCATGTCAAGAAAAACATACAGCTGTTGGTCTAAACAAGAGCACAGGGTGGCTTATACCAATACATAGTGAGTTGTTTAAGCTCTTCTGGAGCATGTTAGAAGTGTCTACCATAGCTGCAGAGGACCCGCAGATAGTATAAAGCACACTGACTATTATCAAAATCCCCTAGAAACATAACCATTTTAATGTAAAATACATCACCATTAACAGAAGATGACACATCTCTTTAATTCTGGGCACCACACAAGATCACCACTACATATATAATATACTGCACCTCAATGCATGAAACCCTCAGTGTCACTATATCATCATCATCATCATCATCATCATCAACACCACCATCCCCATTCCCTTCTACTCTGAATTGTGGGGAAGGGCACAATCTCAGCAAATAGCTTTTTTAAGCACCTGCTTGATGAATATGTGAATCAAACTACTGAACTGTAGTCCTGCTATCTTACTGGCTTAACAATCTTAGCAAGGGCATTTCTCTCTTTTGTACCAAACTTGCCTTAACAACTGTTTTGTTTCACATGGGACACGAACACCGGCCTCCTGAGTGAAAGTTTCTGACTAACCCATCCACTCCAACAACCTCCTTGCTCTGACTTTTCTGTTCTTTATAATAGGCCTATCTTTAGCGTTGAACAATGACGCTAAAGGGCTTCCCCCAGTGCGTAGCACTATGACACTAAAGGGTGCCATGTGCGTTAGTACCAGACACCGAAGGACTTGACAAAGTGTAGATATTTGACGCCCTAGGAATAAAAAGAGGCTGGAATGGGAGACAATAAGTGCTCTCATATTTAAACAGAGCAATCATTATCATTTCATAATTTCATTCTTTATCAGAAAGTAACATTCATCTCTTAGAGCTAGTACTACAGGCATAGGTTGGTGGAACCTAAAATCTTCTTCCTGTTATAAATCAACAGGAGTCATGGAGAGGCCTCAGGAGACACAAAATTTACAGCTGAATAATAATGTGTACACTTCCATCCTTTGTTGTTTCTTGCAACTTATAAAGAGTCATGAGTTCTATAAAGCAAAGGAGTGTTAGGTAATGGATTCTTTATGTTATGCTCTGCATTCTCTATCCTTTGCATTTTGCACTTGAAGGGGTAGTTTAAGGACAAGGACAAACACACAAAGCAACCATTCAATATTTCTTGCTCAACCATCAATCTGCTGTCTTTTGAAGAAGGGTCCAATGTTTTTTACCTTGTCCTTTTTAATTTAGTATCTTACTCTGACTTCAGATTTGTGTCCTCTCCTGTCTACTTCTGTCTTTTTGTGTGAGACAGAGACAGGTCGCACACACCAATTGTTATGAGTAAAGGGTAGTGTTGTAGTACTCAAGACTGGTCTTAAGACCACTTTTTTATGGTCTTGGTCTCGTCTTGGTATCAGACATTGAGGACTCTGGATTTTATTTCAAAACCAGTCAAGACCAAAACTTTGGGAATGTCAATAAATTGTTTTGCTTTGTCTGGTTTATTTGTTGACATCCTTACTTTGATTGGGTGTAAAACATATTGCTTCAAATGCAACCAATAACCCTAATTAAAAATGTGTTGTTACTGTTAACGACCGTGAACGTCACCCTTCCCCGCGATGGTAAGCATGGAAAAGGAGTGTTGAATAAAGATGCTTACGTTGATTTCAGCTCTTAGTGTTTGTATGTGGGTGTTTTAATGGGAATGTGGATCTTTCAGATCAATTTGAGAAGTACCTATGATCTCCTTCCACAGTTTATTGTGTGTCTTGTAATGTGGGGAACTGGTCTTGGACTTGACTCGGTCTCGCCCTCTCTCGGTCTTGGTCTTGGCTTGGTCTCAACACCCAAAAGTCTCGATAAACTCCGGTCTTGGTCTTGACTTGGTCTCGGTTTGGGCGATCTTGTAACACTTGTAAAGGTAAGACCATACCAAAATGATACTTACATATCAAATTATATTGCCAGTTTATGTAGAACAAATTGTTATTGTAACCTTTTTCTGTAGCCAGTGAGTATAACAAACTGGGAGGTGGGTTGGAAATTTCAAAGGCTTTTGCTCCATTTGATATATAGATATTACTTTATGTTCCATTTCAGATAGATTCACGAGAAATGACAGGTTACAAGATGTTCTCAATACTGGCCAAAGAAAATCCATGCCTAAAAGAGACACTGTACCAAACAACTGTACTAGCATCTGAAAAATATTTTACAAGTCATACAATGAATGATCACACTAAACTTTGTTGTGGCTTGTGAGGGGTTAATTTCCAGCCAGCTGACACAGAGCTGAGGTAACATTGTCAACAGTTATGTTCGTAGCAGTTGCCAACACTAAATGGTTTATGGAAGACGACAAAATATCACATTAATTACATAGTCTGCTTGTTTCTCAACTGCAACTTTGGGATTCAGCTTATGTGGACGGAACTTCTTATAACATACCGGGTATGTGACTGGGCCCACATTTCTCTTAATTCCTCAGACTTCACTGGATTTCATTTTATTAAATTTTTTTCCAAGGTGGGTAACTGACCTGAATGACATTTTCAAGTTTAATTTCATTTGTTTGTTATTTTCTCTAAATCAGAGTACATGAAACCAAGCCTTTCCCTGCATTGACATTTAGTAGCTTCTCACATTGCAAACAATCATAGTGACACATATCAATGAAGCAAAATGGCTGCAAAGTGTTGAATTGGAAAAGTGGAGCAATATTAACGCTGCCGGCAGGATATTCATGTGTTCTGTTAAATGCTGCAGTGTGATGGTTATATTTAGACTGGCTGTTTAAATTTGCGTCAACATATGACACTAGTATGAAATAACTAGGTTCACTGAATCCAAGTCTGTTAAATCCGGTCGGCTCAGGTTAGAACAGAATCGCCATCTTTGCCAGCATAGTTTCTATCCAAACAACGCTCTAATCACCACCCCTCTCACAGCTCTCAGATCAACACACATTGAGAGTGCTGTTATGTAATTTAAAAAAAGGTTGGGATGATTCAACAAGAAAAAACAGAAGACAATCCATAAGAGATTAAAAAAAGGTAAATTGATGATGTTGTAAGCAGCCCTTAAAATGCTTTGTTGTGAAAGAGTTATTCCAATGATTTGGTCACTTCTCACTGAACAGCCAGTTTAAAAATAAAGATTTGATTCCAACAGTAAGCTCTGGCTGAGCAGCTGCTTTCTCCATGACTCTCTGGGAGTGTGTGTCTATATAATGCCGTGTGCACTTCAGTAGACTACATGAATTTGTGAAATGGGCTGGTTGCGTGCAGAATAATGTGAGTAATATAGTGTTGTCATGCTACCCAATGTTCTGCCTAATTTTAGTTACACTAAACTACCTAAACTATTTATGCAGTGATATCCATTAAATATATTACAAATGCATGGATTAAACATGAGATATTTCACTGCAAAATTAACATTTTTACAGCATGTAATAAAACAGTGAAATCTCTCTGAACCTACTGCACATACATCATACAGTTAAATGTGAATGGAAAGCTGAACAATTGTTTAATGTCGTTACACAGAGGTCAGCACATTATGCCATGTTAAGGTTTAACAAATTATCATTGGATGACAATATTATTGTACGTTTAGCAGTAAATGGGGTTCTGTATTAAAATGTAAATGCACCCACACTCTCCAGAGGCGCATGTGACAAATACTGTTGGACTAGGCACTAATTATCACCAGTTATCACATCTTTTATAGTACATTTTTTTAAATCTTTTGTTTTGTTGTTATTTTAGGCTTCTTGTTTTCTCCTTTCTTTTGCACTTTTCCCTCTGCACTGAGAAAGTCTTTGGATCAAATGTTTTGTGTTTAAAATGCTATTTATTGTATAAAAAAGAACATGATTTGACTATATATGATTCTTTAAATTGTATTTTGGTACATTACCTAATTAAAGTTAATAAGCCAATCACGGATGGTGGCTTTTAAACTGCACTTACAACAAGCCACTGTGTCCATGATTTCTTAACACAATTTTAAAAATTTTGACTCGTCCATTCTCAGCCCATCTTAAATGAGCTCAGGCACACAGAAACAGCATTGCATACTGTGTGCATTCCACAATAGGGTGCCATAATATACATGTACCCTGTAGGTGATGAAAGGTTCCACAGTTCATTGGTGTTGTTTGCCCCTGATGAATTACTTGCAACCATGCCTACCATAATAAGGTATAATGAAAATATATTTGGGTATGGTGTCATTTTGTAAGACTAATTCAGTGCACTGAAGATGGGCCGTACTTTGTAGAAAGGGTTGTTTGTCATTTGAGAATGCTTCATTGTAGACATCAGGGTCATATGACCAAGACGTGCCGCTGCGGCACAGAACTGTGATGTGAGAAGAACCTCATAGAAAGTCAGCAACTCATCCATGTTCCGATGCGTTTGCACTATATAGGTATTTAACATAATTAATAATAATTATTCAATTATCTGACACTTTTATCCAAAACTACTTTCAATTGCTATATATGTCAGAGGTCATACGCCTCTGGAGCAACTGGAGGTTGTGTCTAGCTCAGGGACACATTGGTGGATGTGTCACAGTGGAAATCTCTCACACCAAAGTCATGTGTCTTAGCCACTGTTCACTTCTCGTAAAACTGTCAATATTCAAAATCTACAGCTGATTTTTTACCTCAAAACTTCTCAGAAGTGGATTTACGGATGAAATTACAAAATACGAAACTGGTTAATATAAAACTTTCTGTTGCTGGCCTCTGTTTGGTGCACGCAATGACGATGCAGTGAATAGTGATTCTCTCTGACCAATCAGCAGTCTGTTGTGTTTTCACGCTACATTTTAGTATCCCTCAGCTTGCTTGGAACCTCGATGGAGGTGAGGTGATACAAAAAAAAGTACCTGGAAGCACTTACAGGTACAACATTTCTACAATGGAAAACCAAACAAAGGCGAGTCGAGCCAAAGGAGCGTTTTCATTGTGACGTCACAAGTAAAGGAAGTGAAGGGCTGGATTACAAACGAGCTGTTTTCAGGCAGTTCAGAGCAGGGCTTTCTGTGGGAGATGGGAACTCCCTTTGGGCTGGACTTTGGGCTTTTTCACTTTGCAAACCTGTTACATGCACAAAAAAGATATATAACTCAATAAAGGAGAGGGGAAAAGCCAAGAAGCATAATACCACCTCTTTAAAAGAATATATGTACAAAATATGATAATTCTATCTGTTGATTAAGGTGTTTTACTTACTTCTTTTTGTAGTAGGAAGACATCTTCTTCCAGAAGTGCAAGCAGGAAGTAAACTAAACTGGTCATGTGACTTTTCACACTAGTCACATGATATGGATCCATTTTAATCAAGACAATCTATTTTTTCATTTAAAAGTTGAATTCCTTGCCCAAAGCCAACAATACAAACTTTAGAGCTTCAGAAATAAAATAAAAAGACAGGGCCACAGTTGTGTGCGGTGGGATTAAATGGGCCTAAAAGGGTACGAAAGCCTGCAGTATGGTGAGGTCATACATCAACAGCCAAGTTTTACAAGGAATTCCCGACAGGTCAGTTCTAAGGGCAACAAAAATGAATTATAATGCACAGGAAAATGCAATAAATGTAATTTCTGTAAGAGCTTGCAAGAACCTATAAATTGCATAAGTGTATGGTAACCAGCATTAAAGCCTGTTGTTGTTCTTTGTTCACAGCTCCCAATTTTAAAAGAGTAAAGGAATAGAGGGTAAATGTGTTACAAGGCTATGGTCAAATAAACACAATATTATAAGGGGCAAAGTGGTTGTTTATGCAGTCTCTTTCGCTTTGACCCCGTCTTGTGAATTTTTGTGAAGGTCTCTGTGGCCGGATGGTTCACTCAGTACTACTGTGCTGCTTGGAAAGCCATTTGTTTATGAAATCTCAAAATATCAGATAGCCTGGGCCTCTTTCATTTCCGTTCTTAAACATCACAATCATGAAGAAAATATACTGAGGGAGGAACAGTAAAGTATGCAGTGGTAGCATATAGGAAAAGTTGTCAGAAAAATGGAATACTGATTTTTATTAGCCATGCTAACGGCATCGCACTATGCATGGCAATCTCAGTCCATTGGTCTAGACTGAAAAATCTCACTAACTATTAGATGGATTGACATTTTGTTCAGATATTGATGGTTCCCAGAGGATGAATCTTACAGACCTAGTTGATCCCCTGGCTTTCCGTTTATAGCACCACCATGAGGCTGACATTTATGGTTTTGAGCAAAAAAAACTTAAGAAGCCATTGGATGAATACCCATGATATTTGGTCGAGTAGAAGTATAAGTAAAGATTATAATAAAGTTGTAATGATCTGTTTATGCAAGACAACAATGTGAATACTACTGATAAAAAGACAAGAAAAGGTGGAGGTAAAAGTTGCAAGGGAAGATGTAGGAGGCATCGGCTGATTAGATGCAGACGATGAATGAAACTCTGAAGAGGTGCAGAGGGCTTGAGAGTACAATCAGCAAAAATAGCTTATGAGATAGCAAAGACTTGAAAGGGATTTCCTGACTTTGTCATTCAGTGAAATATCATCTAATACATGGATTGTCACATTCATGGTTCCTAATGACTGCTACCTGCATGCAAGTGCAACATTCTTAGCGTGGTCTCTCTGATGAACATGGTATACATTATCTCTGCTAAACACGAGCATATTTACATTGTCACTGTGAGCATGTTAGCATGCTGACGATTTAGCATTGCTCAAAGCACCACAGTGCCCAAGTACATCCTCATAGAGCTGCTAGCTGGCTGTATCTAGTTACATATGTTTTAATCTAAATTGGTACTTTCAACCCAAAGCTGTACCACTGCCTCATCCAACATGATGAAACCCAATGTGCTTTTAGCCTTTTTTGTTTCCTTGTTGTGTGTTGTGTTGTGATTATAATACATGCCTGCAAACCAAATATTCTTTAAGCATAATTTCAATGTTGGATTGAAGTCCTTTGAAATCAGTAGGCTTGCAATAAATAAAATCATGAGGCAAAAAGTACCAGTACTACATTCAAAAATAATCAGCATCATTATGTAGTAATTTAATCTTAAAATTACAGCTTCAAAAGAATTTTGATGGTACACTGAGTTGTAATAGGGAGAATGCTATCTCTGCCATTACTTTGCTGACCTTCTTGCTGTTGGACTAGTAAGTAATAACTTATTAGCTGGCTTGCTATACCTTGCTTGATGTTGTCCTGTGTTACCAAAGCTGTCGACTGGAGCCAGAGTTTTCACAGACAGAGGTTTAGCCAAGAGCCATGTATCTCAATGTTGGCAAACTCACTTGATAACACCCTCAGACATTGGTAAAAATACTCGTTTTGGTTGCTGAAAAAGAGAGACCAGTTAACCAGATCAGAAAGCTGAGAGGGGATGATAACTGCCTATGTGCTACAGTACATTCTAGGGTGGGACACTAACACTTACTGTAGTACACCACGATCGGCTGATTAAAATAGAAAATTATAACAAAAAAAAAGATCCTATTAAAGTCATCACTGTGTCACCCACTGACTGAAATGTACAATACGTTTTCAAGTATTTTACTTTGGCTATACTCATTTGACACAATATTATTCAATACAAAGCTGTTTACACTGAGCTTGTGTGTGAGAAAGGACTTTATCACAGTGGAGTTGTTTTCCAGGTATTTAGGGTTTCTTTAAATTCCTAATTGAAATTTCTGTACTCCATGCCCTGCTTGTTATGTATTTCCCTCTGTTATGCCCAGCCTCTTCTCACTCATGTTTATAGCCTTTTGTGCAGAATCATGATTAAGTAGGCTACTTATGTGTAACTCTAAATTCTAGAGTTTGTGAAATAATTTTTAATAGGCACCAACAGGGCAGTTTAACACACTTAATGTGTGGCTTATGTCTAAAAAAACAACAGCATGTAAAAACTTTAACTGACCATAAGCATAAAGAGACAACTTACATCTTATCCCTCTCTTAACAATGGTATCACTAGTAACATTAAAATAATAACTATTGCAGTTGTTACACCCACCCCAGGTGTGGGGTCAGGTGCAGCAGTATAATATCCTGTTAAAAGGATGAAAGATGTTAATAGTAACCAGTGGGGCAGACGCAGTGTGTTTCGTTGGCTTCTTCTCTCAGTAGAATGAGAACCGTTTTTATTTAACAGCAAAATATACAAAATTACGGCAAGTCTATTTTGTCTTTCATTTCCCACAAAAGCATTAAATGCTGACAATTTACGTTCAAAAATGATTTCTCCTCATTCAGGTAGAATACAATGGATTCACATGCTGAACAGTCCTCATATGCCAAAATATACTTCTTTCATCAAGGTAAAGAAAATTAAGTACATTTACGTTACAAACAGTGCTCATATTCAGAATACATAACTCAGTGTTTGATGTAACGTACAAGCCATTTATTCTCTGAAACAATCCCATATACAAAATACACTTACTCCTCACACTCATTATTACTCCAGAGTGGATACAAGACTCACTTTCCTCTATCAGTTACATGCATACAACATGTGAATAATTAAGTACCACTACAGACATACAGTAGAACACTGTGTACTGAAGTTGTTAAATAGACTGGGCTACTGACAAAGTAAACAAACCAACTGATACAACAATACTGATAAAAGATACATAAGCAACACCACAAACAGCTTGAGCACGGTGTTAATGCAGATGGGTAGCTAGCCCCTCCTGAACATCACTATACTCTAAGGACAACAGCGCTGCCGGAACTAGGTCGGCGCCAGCTGTAATACATTGAGTTGTCGTAACTACTGTCTGGCAATCTAAACTCCAGCTAAACAACAACATAGTGCTAATGAACACTTCAAAGCTTCACAGCAAATCAACAGAACATAAGTACATATATGTGTGGAGATACTCCTGTCAAATCTGAGCGATAGATTATTGTAATGTATTGTTATAGCACTAGGAGCGCGGTTGTAAAATACAGTCCCTGTTCTGTGTGACTCTAGCAAGGCACCATACCTCCTCTACAGTTGTTGTTCCGGAACCACAGTGTGCCGCAGGAGAATAAAGCGTTACAGTGAGCAACAGACAGGTCTCCTTCTTTTCGGTCACGGTAGCAGTATATTACACGGTGTCAGAAGTCTGGCGAACAATGCCGAAGTGTAGTCATGGCTACTCCGCAGTTTGAACACCCGAAGATTGACTGGGATGCGGCTGACTTATACCAGGAGTTCGACAGATTCAGAAGCCACGCTGAATTCGTTTTTGAAGGCCCGCTGTCGGAGCTAACGGCCAAGCAGAAAGCAGGCTGGCTGGGCACCTGGATAGGCGAACAAGGCAGAGAAGTATACAAGACGCTCGACTGGGCAGAGGGTGAGAAAGAGGACCCCATTAAAGTACTGGACAAGTTTGCGAGCTACATCAGGAAGAATGAGGAAGAATAAGAGGATTGCTCGTCATCGCTTCAAGCAGAGGAAACAAGGGGCAAGTGAGAGTTTTGACCACATTGTTAAAGACTTAAAACTGCTTTTAATGGACTGTGAGTATGCTGAGCCTGATGACATGCTGATTGATGCCATTATCGCCGGAGTCCGCGAAAAAAGAGTGCAGGAAAGGCTGTAAGACAGAGGGGAGGAGCTGACTCTAGCTAAAGCCTTAGAAATTCCACAACAACACGAAATGTCTCAGAAGGAAATGAAAATTGTCAGAGATGATGTATGCTCTCAAGTGTCTACAGTAGCAGCTAAAACTAAGACAGTCAGCCAAAACAGAAAGATACATTGTCCAGAACGTCCAAAGCCAGCACAGCAGAAAACACTAGCCAACTGTGCTAGCTGCGGCAAGCACTCAGATCACAAATGGAATAAAGGCAGGTGTCCGGCCAAAGGCTCAACATGTTCTTACTGTCACAAACCCAATCACTGGATGGCTGTGTGTCGTAAACGCACAGTGCACACACTGTGTGTCAAATCAGCAGTTCAAGAGCAAACTGGTGAGGACTTGCTGAACATCAGCCTGACCCAACTTGTAGCCCCCGTAAACGCATTAACTGATGACAAGTGGTCAGTATGTGTCACCATACTGTCACAGGAGGTCCCATTCAGGATAGACACAGGGGCCAAATGTAATACGCTGACACTGGACAGCTACCAACGACTCATGCACACTGGTAAACTAAAATGCTCTCAAACTCGGCTACGCTGCTACTCCAGCCACGAGCTTAAACCTGTTGCAGCAGTGGATCTAACAGTCAAGCACAAAAACCGTGACACTACTGCTGAGTTCGGGATACAAGAGAGTGTGCTCAGTGGAACTAAAGCAGAGGCATTAGGTCTGATAGCCAGGCTGGATTCTCTACAAGAGGCTGCTGAAGCAAGAAAAAGAGGTCCAGTCAAAGACAACGCGCCTCCAGAGACTGTCCCAGAGGGCCTAAGCGACTTCCCAGAACTGGTGCGTACTACAGGGACGTTGCCGGGTAAATACACAATAAAAATAGAGCCCAATGCTAAAGGCGTAAAAATCCTGTGCGCAGGCAACCTGCTGCGCTTAAAGAAAAGATTGTGCAGAAACTCCAAGAGATGGCAGAAGATGGCTACATCACCAAAGTCGAGCAGCCCACAGAATGGGTTAGCTCCATGGTGGCAGTCACACGTGGAGGAAAGATAAGAATCTGCATAGATCCCAGTGATCTAAATAAAGTCATTCATCAGGAGGGAACACTACCCCATGCACACAGTTGAGGAATTTGTGTCATCCATGCCAGGTGCCAAAGTATTCTCTGTCCTGGATGCAAAATCTGGATTCCTCCAGATAGAACTAGATGAAGACTCTTCGTTTCTCACCACATTCAACACACCAGTAGACAGATTTAGGTGGCTCAGACTGCCATTTGGACTGAAGTGTGCGCCAGAGATTTTCCAGCGGATTATGGATGGCATGCTGGAGGGCATAGAAGGTCCCACAGCCATTATGGACGACATTCTGATAGCAGCACCTACAGTGAAAATGCATGCTGACATTCTGCGCAAAGTCATAGAAAGAGCCACAAGCTACAACCTGAGACTGAACTTCAAGAAGTGTCACATTCGGCAAAGCCAGGTGCCGTACATGGGGCACATATTGACTGAGGATGGTCTGAAACCAGACCCGGCTAAAGTTGAAGCAGTCCAATGCATGGCTCCACCCACTGATAAAGAGGGAGTGCGCCACTTCCTGGGGTTTGTTACATATCTGTCTAAGTTCGTTCCAAACCTCAGTAAGGAAGATGCTCCCCTGCGACAGCTTCTTAAATCCAATGTGGAGTTTTCATGGCAGCAATCTCAAAAGAAAGCCTTTGACAGGCTTAAGGACTTGTGTTCACACCCACCAGTGCTGAAGTACTATGACCCTGCAGAACCTGTAGAGATATTTAGCAACGCCAGGAGCAGTGGGCTTGCAGCGGTGCTCCTTCAAGACGACCGCCCTGTCGCCTTTTCCTCCAGGTCTCTGACAGACGCTGAGACACGCTATGTGCAAATAGAGAAGGAAATGCTCTCTATTGTTCATGCATGCAAAATTTCATCATTACATCCTTGGGAAGCAGGTTACAGTTTACAATGACCACAAGCCACTTGAAGACATTTTCAAGAAATCGCTGCACTCGACTCCCATGCGCATACAGAGAATGCGCCTGCACCTGCAGTGGTATGACATCAATGTCAAGTACAGGAGAGGGAAAGAAATGGAGCTGCCTGGCACGCTGTCCTGCAACACACCAGAATTGGATGGATTGGAGTGTGTTGCCATGCTCAACTATGTGAGTAAGTGCTCAAAAATACACAGAGCTTCAAGAGTGCACAAAAAGGGAGCTAAGCCTGCTACAACACATAGTCCAACAGGGTTGGCCAGAGCGTAGGAGAGATGTTCCTGCTGCTGTTCAGCAATATTGGGACTCGCGAAGCCACTTAACAGTGTGTGATGGAGTACTGTACAAAGGTCTGCGCATAGTGGTGCCCCCTACCATGCGACACCACATGTTATGAAAAGTAAGCCGACGGCCCGTGAAGTGCTCTATTGGCCAGGTATGAGTGCTGAGATAGAAGACATGGTGAGGAACTGTAGTAAGTGTGCCGAGTTCCAAAACAGACTGCCTAGACTACCATTCAATCCAACAGTGACTCCGGCACTCCCCTTTGAACAGGTCGCTTCAGACATTTTTGAGTGGGAAGGGAAACACTATGTGATACTGGTGGACTACTACTCAAAGTTCGTTGAGGTGGATGAGCTCAAAGACCAACGTAGTCGCACTCTTATTGAAACACTGAAAGCTCAGTTCTGCAGACATGGCATCCCTGCTGTCCTGAGAACACACAACGGCCCGCAGTACACTGCAGAAGAGTTTAGAGACTTCTGTGAGAGCTATGGCATCACTCATCACACATCGTCACCCCACACCCCTCATTCAAACGGAGAGGCGGAGCGAGCAGTTCAAACTGTCAAAAGACTATGGAACAAAGCCCCAGACAAGCACTTAGCGCTACTCGACTACAGGACCACCCCGCTCGAGTCTGTTGGTTTGTCTCCTTCACAATTGCTAATGAGTAGGAGGCCCAGAAACAAACTGCCTATAGCTCAGCAACTGCTCATTCCAAAAGCCTACAACTCCCCCAAAATTAAACACCTGCTAGAAAGATCTAAAGCCTCCCAGAAGTTCTACTACGACAAAAAGAGAGCATTTAAATCACGCCTGCCACTAAGACCTGGGGAGGAAGTCAGGGTGCAGCCGTACCCGGGTAACAAGAGGTGGTCCCCAGCAGTTGTTGTGCAGAAACACAGCACACCCAGATCCTACATTGTCGACTGTGGCGGGACAGAGCTACGCCGCAACAGCCACGTAAGCCTGGGAAATGGCATTGCACAGCCAGTGAGACAGGCGCTGCGCCGACAGGGGAAGTCCCTTAGGTCGGCCAGCAGCAATGAAACCGGTTGCTAGATGTCATTAGCCGCAGCTAATGCAGCAACGTGGGCACATGGGGTCTCCCAGGTCGGCTGATCCAGGCAGACCGCATGTAAGCGTCACATTAGCTATCCGTTAGCTCAACGTTAGCTCCCTATTAGCTTGCCTCGCCACGGCAACCTAGTGGCATCGAGGCGCTTCATCAGAGGTCGGAACGGGGGAAGCTCGGAGACACTCGGAGACCCGTGAATGGGAAGAGTGGAGCCATCCAACTCCCGCTTTTACGTCAACAGCAGATCGAGGGCTTCGTCCAGAGAGTGGGCGGACCGCCACACCTCCTCGTCCTGAACGGCAAAGCTATCTGCCTGGTGTCGCCACTCTTCGGGGGGGAGAAGGGCGCAGAACGGACAGTGCGAACCGAGAGTGAGCGCTCGGCCGGCGTGCTCCGGTCCGAGGCACTCCTAGCAGCGGGGATGGAGATCGCCCCGCACGATGTAGCCCGTGTAGCAGACTCCGCACACCCGTCGGGTTGTAGTGGCATCTCGCCCCGTTCTGGCCGGCTTGCTGGAAGACACCGTTCTTCTTATTTTCCGGCTGGAAAGTCTTTTGTGGGGGTAGACAAAAATTCTCAGTGCCGCAGGAAGGGGTAACCCCAATAGCGATAGCCTTAGAGGGCGAAGCCTATACGAAATAGAAACAGTCCACAGAACGCTCACTACAATTGAAAACAATTTAAAATAGGTGCCTCTCATTGCAAAAAGCGCATTCTGTCTGATCAGGGCCTAAAGCTTTACTAATAGCATTACAAGATTTAAGCTCTTCAAGTTTTAGATCTTTATAAATGGTGTAAGTGAAACCTTTTGTTCATTATGGTCAGACAAAAGACTATGTGTCTTGTAAAAGACTTGTGATCACTTAGTTTTTCCTGTAGCACTGGTCAGTTCAGCAGTTCACAGTTAAAAGAGGAACAAAAGCTCCACTGTGTGTATTGTTTGCATTCTCTCGATGACATCCTCGTGCAGAGTGGCAGACCAAAATCTTAATTTGTTGTGCTATCCATGACTTAAGAAGATTGCTTTGACCTGAATTGATCTCTACCATCTAACCAGATGACAAGATCCATGGCCCTGCCTAAGGTAATGATAATGTTTGTGTTCTTTCAAAGATTAGTCTAGTGTAGTGGCATTTCAGTTTCAGTTTTTCTTTTTGTTCATTCCTTGTAAACCATCATTGGGAGAGCACTTGGCTGTGGCAGTATGTGTTGAAGAGTTGGGTTCAGACAAAAAAATTTTATGGTGAGGGAGATGCATGAAGAGATAAGAATTTGGTTACAATCCTGAAAGTGTACACTTGGATCATTAAACCTCCTTATTTTAACCATTTTTTGTAATCAACCCATCATCACACTGTACGTGCATCTGTATTATTTTACTTTCACACTGGAAGGCAGAAAAAAAGACAGAAATTGAGATAAACAGGAACAAATGCTTTGGAAGAAGAGTATTAGGGCCTTGACCAATGGTGGAATATGGCTCCAGAGACAACAACCTTAAGAGCTAAGTGTGACTGAATGGGGAAGACTGCCATCAGTAGATAGTGAGTAATAGTGCTCTCAGTGTGCCTCATGGGACACCAAGTACAGTTACAGGGTGATTGACAGCTTGTTGTATAACAAAGGTTAGCTCAGAATTTGTCTTTTTATGGACTTTTTATGTTTTGGAATTGCTCAGTATCTTGCTTTTTAAAAGCAAGTGAACAAATGTAATCTGCTTTCTTTATCTGAAGTGGTTGGTGATACAAAATGCTTTTTTTTAGCAGAAATATTTGTGATTCAGTTACAAGAAATGCTGCACTTCTCCTCATTGGCGGAACCCACAAGCATTTCAGCCTACAGTCATGTGTTCAAATGGATTTTCCTCAGTCTTTCCTCATGGTTCCAGAGGCAGTAACCTTGATAATTGGAAGGCAGAGATGCTCACAAGTAATTTTTTTCCAAGACCAGGTCAAATCTCTTATGGTTGTAATGAGCGTTCCATCATCTGCTACATGCCATCTGGTCTGCTTAGAACAATGCATTGCTTTATCTGTATTATGCTCGGTCCTTGATCTATTGGCATACAGCATCAGCAGTGATTAGTTGTTTGGTGTATGAACATACAGCTACAGTATAGACCAAGTATTAGTAAAATGGATAGGCGTATAGACTAATGTAATTCATGCATGTAAATGTAAATGCTCCGTACTTGTATAGCGCCTTTCTAGTCTTTTCGACCACTCAAAGCGCTTTTACACTACATCTGCATTCACCAGTCACACACATTCATACACTGAGCCTAAGTGCTCAAACGGAAACTAACATTCACACTTACTCATACACTGGCGGAATAGCCGCCAGGGGCAATTCGGGGTTCAGTATCTTGCTCAAGGACACTTCGACACGCAACCAGGGGGAGCAAGGGATTGAACCGCCGACCTTCCGATTAACGGCCAACCCGCTCTGGCCGTAACCGATCTATCAATAACAGAATAGGCCTACAACCATATTGTATAATTACACTGGGTCTCCAACTAATGACATCTTATAATATACTGTAAATTAACATATCCCTCAAGCCTCTCAGACCCAGTGTAACAGTAACTTAATAAGCCTGTAACATTACGTGGTAAACAATAAACCTGTAACCTGTCTGACATTTACAAATGTCATCTTTCTCTTGGTTTAACGTTAGTCAGCAGATGGTGGTAGCAGAATGTGTATGATTACATAACATGTGTGGCAAGCAAACAAACACTTATCTTTTCAAATTATTCAGTGAATGCCAATCTAATCAAATTAACTTCCCTTAGCTACAAAGCTAGTAGCAAGCTAACGTTACATAGCTGATGCTGAGCTAAACATGTTTGCTAACTGTTCAGGTGACTCACCAGGTGCCTGACAAAGTTTGACGTGGTCAATCCAGTATCCTTTATTTTGACACTGCAAACATAGAATTTAGCGATTCTTTTGTTTAGGCCTTGTGTGAAGTTGTCGCCAAAGATTATGATAAATGGTACAGCAGCAGTAGGTTTGCAGGCCATGATGTTGTTGCTGAGTTTGTGGAGCTAACTAGCTTGCTTAGCTACATCTGTAATTTACGTTAACTGTCATTTTAACCGGGATGATAATTTTGTCTATAGCAAAAAACAGGCTTGAAACAAATGTACTCACCAGAGAAAGTGAACAGCCAACTCCTAATAACCTTTTTCAACGACGCTGGATAAATTTACACAGTGCTGTTGATACGAGTCACTCTAGCCTGATTGACAGGTCACCATGGTAACGACTTGTCAATCACAGATAATCCCGCCTTAAAGTATACTCTGCTTTATGGTTTATTTTCCTCTAAATCGGACCATAATTTACTAAATGAACATCATGTTGCATTGAAGAAGATTTGAAAATAGAGATTGAGACCATAAACTCATCAGGAAAGTGTTTACTGAGGTAATTATTCATCTGAGAAGAAGGGTCATTTTACCATTATTTCTAATGGAGCTGGACTTCTTTTTGCATCCAGTAGAGTCGCACCCTACTGGCCGCTCGATAGAATGCAGATTTAAGGGACTTCGCGTTCACCTCAGGTCTCTGACCGGAAACTTCCCACTCGGTTGAAACATGTACACAATCAGCTAATTATTAGGGTTCTCGGTTGAAACGACTATCTAGAACAGATACTTTTTATGAGTACAAGTATCATTGGAGTAAAATGTGTAAATATCTGTATTTTTATAATAAACTATAAATATAGGAACATTTTAAAAAACATTATCTTAGTATTGTAGTCCAAATCTAGCTATGAAGCTCGATTCTAAGGCTGTTCTGTAAATAGTTTTCTAGTAAATATAGTAACTTCTGATCAACCCATACCAATGTCAGCCTTAAATAACTAACTTCCTGTTAACTAGCATTCAGAGCAGTCTGAAGCCTGAGCTTTTTGCCCACAGGGATTAGGCTTCTGAAACTACAGCCATGTTTATTAAGAACCTCTCACATGAAAAATAAGGAAACCAGAGAGCATACCAAATTGTTTCATTTTATCCATTACACCTTTAACATTAATTAGCTATGATCTAACCTGCCACCGCTGATTTCAACAAGTTAAAGCAACTGTTAAAATAAAAAGACAAACAAATAAATATAATGAGAAGTGGTTACCTATATATTTTCCATTGCTTTTTGCTAATAAAAAAGATTGAGGAGATATAAAAGTAAAAGTTTTTATAATAAATGTGTTAGTGTCAGAGTATAATATATCTGGGTGATGTTGACCATGGAAAATCTGACAACACAGCACAGAAAACCTGACCGTCACACATGGTTAGAATCACACCTTGAGCCCCTCTGTCACCCCAATTTTTATGTGTTACCATTCTCCACCTCACACACTCTTCACATTCTACTGCTCTGAATAAAACATCACCTGAGACTCGATACTTTCTCAGCTCTAAATGCCACTGCTTGTTTTCTTTCCACACAACAGCTAAATCCCAAAACACCTACAACTAAAAAAAGCACCATAGCACAGATACATGCAACACACATACATAGACCCAGATGAAACTTTACACTGCCATGATAGGCAGATAGCATTGTACATAATAGAATATTATCATAATAATCATCAAAAGCACTTTGTACATTTGAATAGAGCTTTAGTTGACTTAGAAAGCTTTCAAGTATTATAATTCTTTACACGTATTGAGTGTAAGGATCCTCTTGTGTTCAAAAGGTGATTCAAACATGTTTCATTATATATGAGTCATTAGTTTTTTTCTCATTTTAAGTTAAAGGCATTGAAACTCAGAATAGGGCCACAGACAGGGAGTCAGTTTCAATTCATTATGCCATGGTGCTTTAATTACAATTTCTTACTTTATTTTTATTGGCTGCTAAAAATCCTCTAAACCATAATATTACAATACTTACAGCAGGATTTCTTCAGGGCTTCTGGTGTCTCCAGCGGATATTCAGATAACGGAAAACAGATATGTGGGCCAAAACTTCCTCTTCCATCCACCAGTCATTGTTTACAGTCCAATCAGCAATCTCAGAACCCATTGTGTATAGTTTGATGACGATTTGAATGCAAAGAAATTATTTTAAAAAAGCTAATAAAAAGTTAATCTCTAGGGTTCTGAGATTGATAAATTGGAAATTGGTAATCACCCCACAGATAATTTGTGGTTCAGAAGTGAAAGCATCAGGCTCAAATTCAGCGCCTTTGGGTGCAATAGCTTAAATAAATAATTTGAATAAGTATTCAGTGACAATCTTAATTGCATTTGATGATGCTGCTCCAGGCTGTAGAGCCTAGTGTAACTAATTGTAATCCAGACATCATAGAAGGATTTTATGTTTATACTTGCTAAACATCAACATGTTTGCTTTATCATTGTGAGCATGTTAGCACGCTGATGTGAGCATTCAGCTCAAAGGCACACTTCTGCTAGCATGGCAGTAGACTCGTTAGTCTTGTTAGGTTTAAGCCTTTAAACAGGTAACTCATGATGTCAAGTTGTGATACAGTGAAACATACAGAGAAAAAGAAGGGAATCCACTGTAAAATCTTTTGTTCTATTTTTGCACACACTGCAGGCACAAACAAGGAGTGCAAAAGATAACAGAAGGTTTGGAAAGTAAATGTGATACAATGGAATATCACAAGACAGGTATCTAACGTGCACAGAACATTTCAAAAATAACCTGACACCCAATCCATTCACTACTATGTACTGCACGTCAGAAAACAGATGCAACACAACACATGCAGAAAACATAATCTAGCATTTTTGTGTGCCACAAGAATTTCAAACGCTCAGAATAAAGAGGGAGTGAATAATAGGAGGAAAACTGTTGAATGAAACGAGGGAGAAAAGAATGACACATATGTACAGCAACGTTAGTAATTAAAGTGGACAGGCTTGGTACAGTGCAGAAGCTGGAGGCTCTCCTGTAGAACAGCATCATCACAGTGACCCAGCAAACTGAGACCTGTGCTTGGTGTGGCAGGGGGCACAATCTGCGCTCCTGGACTGATGTCTAAAACCTGCATTAGGCAATATTTGTGAGAGTAACAACTTTGGGGTCACTGGTGTCACACTGAGCACAGGTTTTAGCTCATTGTTTTGGTTATCAAGCTTACATGTACATTAGTCTCACTGCTCTCATCAACCCTCCCACATGACAACAGAGGCAACCAATGATGCTCTGACATGCAGAGTGTACATTATGTGCCCAGCTCACTACAAACAGCTGAAGTACTTCAGTGGCTGTTCAAGAAAGTTGAAGTTGAGGACACACATTTTTCTAAGGAGTTCAATTACAAGAAGTAATGTGGCCCGAGACATGTCTAAAAATCCTCATCGTAAAAATGGCTTCATGCCGTTTTAAGATTCACAGGCATCTTGACAAACATACTAAAAGGCTGCATCCACACTAATGGCTCTGAGAGGTTGTAATTTGGCTTTGAGGTAATTCTAACATAATGCTAACATGCTGATGCTGATTTAGAAGGTAATTGCACCCATGTTTGCCACCTTAGATTAAGATGTTAGCATGCTTATATTTGCTAACACAAAGTAAAGTTGAGGATGAAGGGAATGGTCTTACTTTTTCAGGTATTGGACAAAATAAAATAATGATGGCCCTAGATGAAAAGTCTGGTAATCACCAAAGTTAATACAATTCATCCTAAAGGGAATATGGATATTTGTACACTGTTCATGACAATCAGTATAGTTGTGAAGGTATTTCACTCTGAACCAGAAATGTGAGCCTCATGGTGGTGCTAGAGGAAATGTCAAGGGATCAGAGTCATTAGGATTCATCCTCTGGGCACCATGAATGTCTGTAGACAATTTTATTATAATTCATCTAATAGTTGTTAACAGACCAACGTTACCAACCAGAGCTATGGCGCTAGAAGCGCTAAAAGTGAATTGTTTTTTTGTTTACATTTTTTTTATGCATGTTTTATGCACACCCATACTTTTCAGGGATGAACTGTTTCAACCATTATGAAGACTGATTACAAGATTTCATTAATTCATTGATTCACTTAATCAAAAAGACTTTTAATTTGTGACTTTTAATAATGTATACATGGGATGAGGAACATAATCTTGGAATGAATGTAAAGTGAATGTAGTGCTTACATATAATTACAAACAGAATAGCTGCAGGCAGTAGAAAACAAAACTTACACTGTTAATACTGTATGCTGTGAGATACACAGTCAGATTATGTAAAATTAAAGTCTGAAAGTGAAACAACGGGTATTTGCTATACCTTCTGCTTCACCTCTTGTTTATTACTGTATTTCAAGTTTTAAATGAGATTTTAAGTGGCACAGAGCTTGACTTGTTTTTCAAATGGAACATCTAAAGAAACTAAACACAGATTAGTAGTAGAACTGATATGAAAAACTACATGCAGGGTGGGCATTGGGGGCTACACATTTGATTGAAGTGTAAGTCTGTAAGTGATTTGGGTGAGAGACTTACCATGAGCATTATCAGCACTAGTGCAATTTGAGCTATATCCCTTTGCTTTTTTCATATTTGATAAGCCAAATTCCTACCACTTGCTGAAATGTTTTGTAGACTTCTGTATTTCAAGGGTATGACTCTTTCAAAACATTACATACAAGACAAATGTATGTACTGGCATACAGCACTTAAAAAAATGAGAGAGAAAATGTCTTTGTGTAAACATTCCTGTATAATTTCAGCAGAGTGAGGAATCATTGTTTTATTACGTGTGTGAAGGTCAGTATAGTCTTTAGAGAGATTGCCAAGACAAGCTGTTCTCAAAAGAGACACTTGATGAATGAATGGCATGACATTTCAAGCATCATGTTCCACATTGAAATACCAGTACTGTGTCAATCTTCATCTCATCATGTCTACTACAGTTTCAGTGCCTGGTTGTTGGACTGTGTGTGTGTGTGTGCATATTCTCAAATACTGTAATGGCCACTTCCTAAAATTAAAAGTCACCATTTGAATAGTAATCTTGCAGAGATTTAGTCTTACAGCATATATGTCAGACCAACACACACACATCCTCATTACATTTTTGTGAGAAAAGCTCAGCCTCATTTTCCTTATACAATACAGGGTTGCGTAATGAAATACATCTATAGCCCTTCACCTAGAGTAATGATACTTTTTTTGAACAACAAAAAGATCATGACAACAATCCATTTGCATAATGATACAATCAACTCTACAATGTTACATGACCAGTGACATGCCTCACAATCAACATATATGTTTTTTGGTAACTACCTAAAATTGATGGTAGTGCTGAGGGAAAAACAGCAACATGAAACATTAAGAAGAAGGAATATGTACGTCCACATATTACTGTGCTTCATTCACAATATGTGCTGATACTACAGTAATGAACAAAAACTAAAGATGCCTGACATAAAGATATATCCATATATATATATATATGTACACACAAACACACATATATACATATATATGTGCGTGTGTGTGTGTACATATATATATGGATATATCTTTATGTCAGGCATCTTTAGTTTTGTATGTATGTATATGTGTTTTGTATGTATGTATATATGCATGCATGTGTGTACAACATTGGATCCACTCTGATGAAGATGTCGTTCTCTCAGGGACCCATGAGGATCAGGATAATCAGCTACTGAATATTTCTGACTTACATTTGAGATATTTAAAGGTGCAATGTGTAAGATTTTGGGGATTCCATTGGCAGAAATGGAATATAATATTCACAAGTTATACCAAGAAGGTTAAAATCAAAGACAAGTGGACCGGTTAAAGATACTTGAAGACGTTTCGCCACCTAATCTGAGAGGCTTCTTCAGTTCTGACTCTAATAGGGAATCCCAGCCATTTGACCTCTGTGGAGTCATTATCAAGGTGATGGATACCACTTGGTTCATTACTGCACCTGGGTGTTGTAACGACAGTCGTTGGAGTCATGTGAGGCCAAGTCTGTCCAATGCCGTCTTTGGCATTGTCACATGATGTGAGTTTGTTCACTCTCCTGGGAAGACATGAAATATATAGGTCAATGTATAGGTCTGTGCATTCCTCACTGCATTGTACAGCATACACTAGATCGCTTTTCTTGTGTTTGGGTGTGCGCTCTTTCGGGTGGACCAGTATCTGTCTTTGCATGTTCTGGGGTTCCACACACGTAAGGAATCACGATATTGTTGCATTTTACTCTTCTTTTCCTCATCACCCATATTGTTGGTGTTCTTCCTGGATCTTGTGGCTATTTTCACAAAGGTCCAGTGCCTCTTTCATGTGTTTATGCTCTTTGTCTTGTTGGTATGTTGTTTGTGAAAACAGCCACAAGATCCAGGAAGAACACCAACAATACGAGTAACATAATAACGTAGACTCGATGCGGAAATCATCTCGACCCAGCTGATTAAACACCAGCATACACCGTGATAGTAATCAAGTGCTTCTCCTCTCGTGCTGTGAGTGGCAGACAGTTTGTGAGTGGTATTGTAACTGGTAGAGTTTTGCAATGTAAACATCTAAAGACTGAGGCGCGAACTTACCCTGTTTGGGAATGTGAGCTAGCTCCATCCTTTTGTCCAAATATGGTCACTTCTGGTTCCAATAAGCAAAGATGGCGACTGCAAAAATGCCAAACTAAAGGCTTCAAAATGGAAGTCCACATACCAATGGGTAATGTCACGGTGGCTATCTCCACTTCTTTATTACAGCCTATGGTTGACATTCTCTTCGATCAATAAATAAAATGCTCTGACACAAAAATAAAATACAATCCTGTACCTGTGGCTATCACTGGCCTGTAACAAACATGAAGGTACCTTTGAGAAAGAAAGAAAATACATTGCATATAAAACATACTGCAAGCGCTCACCGCCTAGTGATTAATTTTATGTATGACACACTGTCAATGTGCACATCTATTTAAACACACTAATATGAAAGTATTTAGGATTAGTGAGGTGTGCTGTGACTGCTGTATCATAGAGCATAACATTTGAACATGCGTCATTCAAGTAAATTCCCCATTAAGCAGTAAAAAGAGCATGGCAAGAAAAATGCCTCATTAAAGCCTAGAGTGAGCTGGGCCGTGACGAGTGGTGAAGAGTCATGTTCACATATCTGATTAGTAATGAGACACGCTCTTGATTAGTAACAAGTTGTTATTTTCATGAATCCCAAATTGTACATGGAAGAGGATGGATACATTGATTATACTCACCCTAAGGAGAGGAGCACTGGTGACTCAATCTTTTACAATATTGCAAGCACACTTCTTCCATCTGACAGTGTATGTCTGCCCCTCTTTCTGTCTGCCCTTCCAGGGTCCTGCGCCTGTCCCTCGACTTGGCTCACTGTCGTCTAACTGTTGATCTTGCCAAGCTAATCTATCTGTAAACAGGCTGCTATGTCGGTGTTGTTTATATGCCATCAGTTTTAAAACCAATTTCCAGAAAGCTTTGTTTTCACTGAGATCTCAGCATGCCAGCTGGGAGTATAAGAGTGCTGGCTGAGATACCATTAGCAACATGCCAGAAACAGGAGCACAGGCCTCCTTGTCTTTCTTAACCTCAGTCATAGTTTTCACATCAGCTTTCACATCCGACATGTCTCATTTTAATTCTCCTCGCCCAACCTGTTTGGTGATTATCGCTGCTCTAACATCCGCTCTTTGCTGGCACATACATGTGTTTATACATTGTGGCGATTTAAATGTAATTAAATTCTGACAAGTGAGGGATTAGTGTATATAAAACAGTGAAACCCAAACAAACACTCTGGTTCGGCTTTGTGCCATCACAGGCGGGCATTTGGAACAAGGATAGCATCAGTGATGCAGCTGGTCCATCAGAGAATTTGTGACAGTGTGTCTGCTGTAGGAATGGTTGAATTGGTCTGACGCCAGATACTACATCAGAAACAAAATGCAGGGGCTAACAGCCAACCAAATTGAGACAATGGAGGCTAATTTATTTCAGAATCAGTTCGCTAAACTGTTTTCTTCACCTCAACTGCAGTATTTCTACTCAAAACTTGATATTTGACAAGAAGCAGTGAGAGAATTTCTGCGGTACAAAAAGCTTTCAAGTACTTTCTAATTACCTTTCTAGCTAGGATAGATGTGAGAGTGGTGAGGCAAGAAGGATGTGAAGCTTGAATAAGTGGGACAGACAGACATAACAGTTAGCCCAACAGTAATTTAATTATGAATTATTTAGAATGTTGTAGCAACACTGTATTAGCCTCACAAAGCTAGTGTAATGGCTAGTGTGCGCAGTCAGTGCACAGGCAGAGGGTGTGCAGATGGATAGGTAGGTAGGAAGACAGGCAGGTAGGCCAGCCAATCATTTCAATCATTTACTGTGCTTATTACAGTCCTGCAACATCAACAGATTTTTTTATTTTTGTGTCCGGGCATTTGATTTATTAATTGCTTTCTGGATATAAAGACAATTTCAACAAAAATATAACAAAAAAATGCTGATTATGGTTTGCAACTACATCTTTGCAATGTTGATAACAACATGCACAAAAGAACAGTGAAGATTTCAAGCAAAATGTAAGGATTACCAGCAAACATGACAACTTGTGCACTTTAATTTGGGGACCAGGAAAGAAAAAGAGGCCAAAAACTGAAACCTTGCTTTGAAAAGAGAACAATTACCGTAGACCCCGACAGCATTAACTTTGTGTGGTACACTGTGCCCAATTAGCTTGTTACCAATGGTGTTTTGGTTTTTTATTTTGAATGATGGAATTTTTTAATTCATCATTTTTGTTTTGATGTTTGAGATAGCAGTAACAGGATTTTATATTTCTGGAATTGTCAACATATATTTTGACATGAACACAGAGGAAAGAGAAGGGATAAGGCAGATGTAGAAGATGATATATGGAGGAGGAAGAACGTTTGTTGTCCTTCAGCCCCAAGCTCATTTACACACACAACATAACTTGTAAGTGCACAAACGCTGGTTTTCTAAAAACTTTTCAAAGAAAACATCAAAATACATTTGTTGAATGAGTAATGAAGCTCAAGGGTAACCTATTTTTTTGAAACACTCTGAGATATGGAAATGTCTGAAGCTTGTGTTTGTGGCTTGACACGAGGTGAACAGATGGGAGCGTGAGGCATGAGTGATTAGAGCCACCCTTAACATTAAAGACAAAGTGAGCGCACCAAGAGAGAATATTAATGTTTGAACGTTGTGCTGTTTGAGAGCCGATTGTCAGAGGTGAGGAGGTGAACAGATGGATGCATAAATGATGGAGGGACAGGGCACTTTTGGTCATGGGTTTCATAGACTTTCTGTAATAAAAAATGTAAAAGCAAAAGTCCTATCAAATGAGGGTCTGTGGTCTAATTTGGGTCAGTTTGGGTGTCCTTGACATGAAAATGTTTGAGAACCATTAAGGTGAATAAGGTGTCATGCACAGCTGAACAATGTGCTGAAAAATGAGCATGTACCATTACCATTACAATTTATCTGATAACAAAGCTTTAAAATATCCCCAGATTGACCCTAATATGACACATCTATATAAATCAAAATGCTTATGCAGTACAGCCTAATATGAGCTAATTGCAGATAAATTGGTATCAGTGTTCATAACAGACGAAAATTGATAAATGAGACCTTTAAGCATGTTCTGAGTGTTGTTGCATAGTAACTCCTCTGTTGGCAACAGCTGTACTTTTGTTCAAAGTACTATTTATAACAATGAACAAAAAGTTTATTTTTAAACTGCATTATGTCATGTTGTCTTGGTGAGGTCTCAAAACTATACACAACAAATGTTAGGTATAATCTTTGTGTTTCTGAAATGAAGAAAAATTCAGCCAAGCTTGTACAGGTTGAAGTGTGATTATCTGCACTTCATAAAAGCACATATTAGCACATGGCACATTTGATTTTGAGTGGCCTTTAAACAGACTAACAGTCCCTAATGCACTCACTCATACATAGACAGATTCTTAACTGCTGTACCCTAAACAACTGTTTTTGTTTGGTTTCACCATCTATGCATGAATGTTAACAGCTGGCCTCACCAAGGAGAAGTAGATCGATTGAGAGAAAACTCTCGACAACAGGCAAAGCTGTGCACTCTTGCTTTCACAGCAAAAGGAATGATACCAGGGAGATGAAAAGGAAGAAAAGCAACGTTTGTAGGAGTAACAAGATTAAAATGGAGAGTTAGATGAGTTGAATACCCTCAGGAAGAGCATGTGTATGAAAGATGAGTACATAAGACAGTAAAAGGGAAGAAGGGAGGTGATGTGGATCTAAAAGCAATTTCACTTTTCTTCCTTTCGTTCACTCGCTCAACAAGTAGCAACTCGCAGGAAGTGAAAGAAGCAATGGAGATGAGGAATGAAGGGAGTAGGCCATAATGGAGGCCATTTGAGGCAGTTTATATTCTACTTCATCGTTAAAAATTGGACATGTTATTGATGAAGTGGCCCTGTCAGAACTAATGTAGACTAAGCCTGAAAACTGACTCAAAGCCAATGCAGTATATACAACTGCTGACTCATACTAGCATCGTTACAAGTTAGAAACTAGCACTGACTGTGTCACTTACTGTCAATTATGATATTGATTATATTTTTAAATCCATGTGAAGGGTACTAGATTCAAGAAAATTAAAGAACTAAGAAATAAACTTGGAAACATCAGCATGCCGACTGTAGCTTTTCACACAAACATGTTCAGGTTCTGTTACTACCAACATTCCCAGCTCATGTTGCGCAGCAAGCCGACATATTGGCACAATACTCCCGGAAAATAAGGCAGCCGCTATAGACAGACAGGGAGACACCTTCTCACAACATGCTGGAAACTCAGGTAATCTCCCACTGCAACGTTACAGAAATATTTTTTATCAGCTGCAGGTTGAACTCCATGCTCGTTACATGATAATGTTACATTGACTGCATTTAGCCGACATAATACATCAGCGTTAGATCGCCTGTCTGCTTTTCAGTAGCATTACTATTTTTGTGTCTTTCCCGGGAGGCTCTGCAATGTGAGCACAGCTAAATGTATTGGATGATAATGAAATGTTGAGCTGGACTGAATATTATAATGAGATTGTTGTCACACTTTATAACACATTGCAGTAAGTAAAGTTACTGTAGTAAATGGTTCTTCCATTGTTTTGCTGTTCTGTGTCGTTAGTTCTAGTAATGTATAATATGTCGGTCACATAAGTTACAGCAACTGAGACAAGCTGTGTACCTGAGTATCGGTACAACCACAATAAATCTAAATTGAACGTTACGAAGCAAACAGTTGTAGATCCGTGCAAAGAAGCTGTCTGCTCCTGCCTTGCATCAAGGCTAGTATAAACAAATTTCTTGCAGGCTAAAATGAACACTTTGACTGGTGGTACACGGGATAGTAATGTGGAAAGTCACAACGAGCCTTTCTGATGGTTACCAAAATCATCTGATTCTCTTTGGCCTGACAGGCTTCAGCACATAAACCTTTATAGCTGTTTTGTATCCTTACAATGAGTTTATGTTGGAGTCTGTGTTGTGCTAGCGGGCCAGTTGTTTTATGGTGTTAGTGGACTGCATTTCGTTAACTGCGGTGTTGTTGCTGTAGTCAGAGAGAGCCACTTTAAGATACGTAAGTAATGTTCTTATTTTAATCCAAACCATGATCTTTTCCTAAAGTAGTTGTGGTGCCTAAACCTAACTGCGACGTTTCACAACATTAACTAGGTGTTGTTTCACCATGTTAAACGCTAGTTATTTTGAAAGTCTGTCTGGGGGTGGCACATTTATTATTGCTAACCACGGAGCACTACACGTGCAAAAACAATGCTAAAGGAGTACCCAGGGCATTAAAAAGCGACGCCAAGGGGTCTTGACTAAGCATCCATATATGACGAATTAGGAGTGAAAATGTGTTGCAGAGATAGCACAGAACAAAAAGCAACCACAACAGTACAAAATAAATTACAATATTTACAGTAATATTAATATATAGAATTATTGTTAATATATAAAAACATGAAAATTTGAAAATAAATGTAATGTACATGAGATGGCCTGAGGAAAGAAACTTTTGGCTGCGTTCCTGTGCTCAGGTTGAGAGAGTCGGTGGTGTCCAGCAGTCTCACACACCCCACTTCTGGCTATCAAAATGAGAGAGAGCGGTGTGCAGAACCTGAAAGGCCGCATCAACTGTGGATCTGTTTGGCTAGTCAACACATTCTCACTCCTAACTTGTCACATATGGACGCTTGGTCAAGACTGCTTGGTGTCGCTTTTAATGCCCTGGGTACCCCTTTAGCATTGCTTTTGGATGCGTAGGGCTCCGTGGTCAAGTAAGCAACAATAAATATGCAACATCTGGTTAGCGTCTCAAAATAAAACTAGTAGTTAACGTCATGAAACGTCACAGTTTGGTTAGGTTTAGGAAAACATCATGGTTTGGGTCAAAATACTTAACTAAAAACAATCAATGTTGACTTTATGTGTCACACGGGAAACAAACACCGGTCTACTGGGTGTAAGTCTGGTTTCTAGCCCACCTGTCTACCCTAATTACCTCCTTACCTGGACATTATGTTTCCCGAGTGTGTTGAACTATAATGCTAAGGGGCTTTACAGCGCGCTACAAACTGACAGCAAAGGGTCTTGACCATGCGTCCATATGTGACGGCTTGGGAGTGAGAACGGGTTGGGCCAGTATATAAACTGCAGC
Organism: Micropterus dolomieu; assembly: GCF_021292245.1. Lineage (NCBI taxonomy): Eukaryota > Metazoa > Chordata > Actinopteri > Centrarchiformes > Centrarchidae > Micropterus > Micropterus dolomieu. Next base: position 14,851,330 of record NC_060157.1, read on the forward strand.
AGGCCCATGGTACGAGGGAGGAAGGCACAGATGTAATTCCTGATCCGCCTCTCGAAGCATTTCCTGACCACTGAGGTGAGGGCTACTGGTCATTAGTCATTCATGCAGGCCAGAGAAGCATTCATAGGCACATGGAAAATCATCTATCTGTGTGGCCCTCTGTGAAAGAGTCCTGAAGTGTGTCTATTCTTGTCTTTGCTACATGCCAGCAAAAACATGCATCAGCATTTACTTACTAGGTTATAGAGTAAAGATGAGTGATAACTTCTGAAGAGACACAAGATTGAGGAAGAGAAAAATAAAATAGGCTGAGAGAGATAGTAGGAGAGGGGAAAAGGGATTCTCAGTCTACCATTTCTTTCTCATCTGTAATATCTGGGGGAAACAAGATAATCATTCGTGTCCTGTTTACATAATCATGGTAATTTATTGAAATTGGCTCCCACTGTATAATTATTTTGAGTAAAGACTCAGCTCAGCTCTTGAAGATGCATTCCTTGCTCTTTGTTTCTGTTCTCTTTTTTCACTCATTTGTCTCTCTAGCACTGTGAAAGAAAATAATTTACCTGACTTCTGGTCTCCCCTGTCACAGTGTACTGCGTGCTTATAAAACAGAGAGAAAGTCAGGCTCCGTTCCACCTTTAAATAAGTTGCAGACTGGGTGATTTGGAACTTAATGTGTGTTGCCCCCTCCAGAGGGCTGGGTCTTATTTCACAAACAGTTTGGATCAGATTGTGACTCATTATTCATGAGCCTAACTAGACTTGTAATGGCTTAATAAGTGTCCAGCTCTGAGTAAACAGAGTAGCTCTCACACAGCTACATTGGAATGTTTGCATGTGCTGGCGTTTACACAGTCCACAGTTGTCAATTGACTAGAATTTTGCAATCATGTTGTGTCCAATCTTCAGCCAACATCAGTCTTGAGAGTAGTGGAATGAAGGGGAGAAGGTTTCTTGTGTTTTGTAATATAGATGTATGATATGTGTTGTGATCGAGCCAGTGTGGATTTGTTCATTTTATATCAAATAAATTCCTTCTCTCTCCCTGAAAGAAAGGGGGGGGGGTTGAGATCAACCCTCAACAGACAGCTGAAGAGACCCCAAAGAAGGGGGTTGAAAGGTTTGCTTTCCCTAAGAGCTGTTTCTGGGCAGTTCGATCATAAAACTGGCCACTTTTGGCAGCAGCCGAGATAACTAACCAGAAATTAGCTTTCTCCTGAACAGCCTATCAGAACTCTTTTGGAAAGAGGGCAGGAAACTGCCCCCACACGTAACCATGGCAACTGGTAAATAAGTTAATTTTGCAGTGTTTTAATTTTCAGCAAGGATCCCAGACATCATTTTATGTTGTAACCAATGCTTTGTTCCCAACACTTTCTGACACTTCCTTTAGAAATGATGTGAATATGTGTTAAATAACTAAATTCCCCAGCTCCTGAGCAAAGGATTGTTGAAAGAATAATCAAAGCTATTGTCATGGAACCAGAGCTCCCCCAAGAGGACAAAATTAGTATTACATGCCATCGTTCTGAAATGCCTTAATGTATAAATGTCACTCTGTATTTACCTGTTCATAATCTGGTGCCATTTGTGTATCTTGCTTATATTCTCTAAGTAAGAATGTGTAACAACCAATATTATCCAAGAAGCTTGTTAAGTTCCTCTCATCTAATGATTCCTAGGAAATGCTAACCTTAAGGTTTAACTATTTAACAATTGTTTTCCTTTTTATCAAATGCTTAAAACTAAGAACGGTATAACCGTTTGACAATTAAGGTTTGATTGTGGGAAGATATTTGATTATAATATAATAATATAATAATAAATAGACTATTAAAATAGACATTACAGTTAAAGGGAAACAAAGCCCTCCCTCTCAAAGGAAACAAGCCCTCTGGGAACCACGGCCCAACAAACAAAAGCAGCGACACATGCTCGCTCGCTCTCTTGGCCTCTTCGCTCTTCCCGTGCACTTCGGCACACGTTCAGCGTGTCCCGTCACCCAGCAACGCCCTAAGAAATTTGATCCGCCCACTGAAGCCTGGACCCAGCAACGTGGGCCAGTCTTGCCAGCAGTAATCCAAAGGATATCCAAACCACAACAGCCTAACTGCCAGGCCGAGGACGGTCAACACTGGAGTGTTTTTCTTCATTCAGACACGGAGAACCCCCGGAAAATTCCCTAGCAGAAAGCCAGGAATTGGGCTGCTAGCGTGGGGACCTGTGCAACAGGCCAAGGCAGGCCGACGACCCACAGTAAGGCAAACCAAGGCATTCTGTGATCAGTGATGTCCAATAGTCTGTTAATCCATTATCTTTAATCCTTAAACTCATAGCCAAATTTAACTGAGTATCATCTAACTGCTTTCGTTAGTTCTCTTTCTCCCTATGAATCACATTCTCCCCACAAGAGAACCCAATTTACATAGAACTCCACATTCTGTTTGTTAGCCATTGTTTATTTCTTTCTGTGTATTTAACCACATTTATTTCATAGTTATCTAATAAATTTCATCATAATCACAGGAACTGTGTGTGTGTATTGTCTAACTCCAAGTCCCTGTCACAAGGATTTACTCCTTCGATATGAGATTGACTGATTGATTTAAGATAATTGAGCGATGATTAACTAACTGATCACTAGTGAATAATTGTATAGTTATTAAAATTTTTACCCAGAGGTCCGGAGCCTCTGGGCGAATTGAATCTCCAGTGGTGCCCTATTTCGAGGTTTATGAGTTAATATTTATGAAATATTAATTTTCATAATTTTATCAAAATCATATGTAGACATGCTACATATGTATATATGGTTAGTAGTGTAAGTTTTCTTATATATATATATATATATATATATATATATATATATATATATATA
>NC_060157.1:14854310-14857224 GCF_021292245.1 Micropterus dolomieu
TTTTAATGCCCTGGGTACCCCTTTAGCATTGCTTTTGGATGCGTAGGGCTCCGTGGTCAAGTAAGCAACAATAAATATGCAACATCTGGTTAGCGTCTCAAAATAAAACTAGTAGTTAACGTCATGAAACGTCACAGTTTGGTTAGGTTTAGGAAAACATCATGGTTTGGGTCAAAATACTTAACTAAAAACAATCAATGTTGACTTTATGTGTCACACGGGAAACAAACACCGGTCTACTGGGTGTAAGTCTGGTTTCTAGCCCACCTGTCTACCCTAATTACCTCCTTACCTGGACATTATGTTTCCCGAGTGTGTTGAACTATAATGCTAAGGGGCTTTACAGCGCGCTACAAACTGACAGCAAAGGGTCTTGACACTGGAGTGTTTTTCTTCATTCAGACACGGAGAACCCCCGGAAAATTCCCTAGCAGAAAGCCAGGAATTGGGCTGCTAGCGTGGGGACCTGTGCAACAGGCCAAGGCAGGCCGACGACCCACAGTAAGGCAAACCAAGGCATTCTGTGATCAGTGATGTCCAATAGTCTGTTAATCCATTATCTTTAATCCTTAAACTCATAGCCAAATTTAACTGAGTATCATCTAACTGCTTTCGTTAGTTCTCTTTCTCCCTATGAATCACATTCTCCCCACAAGAGAACCCAATTTACATAGAACTCCACATTCTGTTTGTTAGCCATTGTTTATTTCTTTCTGTGTATTTAACCACATTTATTTCATAGTTATCTAATAAATTTCATCATAATCACAGGAACTGTGTGTGTGTATTGTCTAACTCCAAGTCCCTGTCACAAGGATTTACTCCTTCGATATGAGATTGACTGATTGATTTAAGATAATTGAGCGATGATTAACTAACTGATCACTAGTGAATAATTGTATAGTTATTAAAATTTTTACCCAGAGGTCCGGAGCCTCTGGGCGAATTGAATCTCCAGTGGTGCCCTATTTCGAGGTTTATGAGTTAATATTTATGAAATATTAATTTTCATAATTTTATCAAAATCATATGTAGACATGCTACATATGTATATATGGTTAGTAGTGTAAGTTTTCTTATATATATATATATATATATATATATATATATATATATATATATACACTGAACACAAATATAAATGCTTAAATACGCTTAAAAACACTTTTGTTTTTGCCCCCATTCATAATGAGCTGAACTCACAGATCTAACTAAGACTTTCTCTATGTACACAAAAGACCTATTTCTCTCAAATATTGTTCACAAATATGTCAAAATCTGTGTTAGTGAGCACTTCTCCTTTGACGAGATATTATGGCTAGCCAAAGGCTCACCTGTGCAATACCCATGCTGTCTGATCAGCATCTTGATATGCCACACCTGTGAGGTGGATGGATTATCTCATTATCTATAAAACCCCTCCCTACCTCCCTCTTCCTTCCAAACAAAGGAGTTGAATCTCACTGAGCCACAACAAAGCCAAAATGTGGCCTCCAATAGTGATGTCACTCTGTGAGCCAGCACCTTTGAATGAACAATCCCAGTTTCACGCATGTACCCTTCCCAAACCCTCCACAGAAAAATAAATGCATGACTATGAACAAACTGCACTTTTGAACAGGGTAGAAAATTTTTTTGATTCGTACCAATCTAATTAAAATATACTGTATGTGTTAATATACTGACTATTCAAATATACTGCTTACACCTGGCGAAGATAATAATGAAATACCTTTACTCGGGACTTAGAAAATCATTTCCCACCTTCAATTGACACAGTGGGCTGAAGGAACCTTTTAGTTCCTTGAAAAGAGATCTGGGGACTTAAAAGTCCCCAGATCTCTTTTCTCCTTTGGTCGAAAAGCGACTGCTGATTGTCATTTATTGGTTTGCAAACAATGGTGGAAAAGAGAGGAGCAGTAGCAGACAAACAGCCGACATTGTCCAGTTAAAGCCCATTCAGAAATTCACTGCAAGGCAAGCCCCACCCCCCCAAAGTACCCGGTACTTTCGGAAAGTACTACCCCCCAAGCAGGATCTTTTTAGGGGGTAAAATGAAGACCCCAGAACTACATTTAGACCCTGGTCCCTCTGGTGGGAACGCAGTGACTTCCTCCAAAGGTTCCTAGTTCCGGGGTATAGTTTCTTTGGTCGAAACGCAGCTGTGCAGCTGCATTACTTTATCAAAATCTGACAGCAATGATTCTATTACCCTTGCCTGTGACGCTTTACTAATAACATTAAAAATGTAGGGGTAAGGATACATTTTGGTTTTGTTTAGTTTTTAAATGGGCTTAAGCATTGCCTTGGAGCCTCTGTTCAGGCCCTACTGGTTGTTTGAACATCATTAGCGAGGAGAAACTTGTTTAGGCTGTCAGGGTCTTGCAGTTGCAGTTATTTTTATTTTTTTTACTGTACATATGTAGCACATACCTATACATACATATATACAGTGGGGGAAAAAAGTATTTGACCCCTTGCTGATTTTGCAGGTTTGCCCACTTACAAAGAATGCAACAATCTACAATTTTAATCATATGTACATTCTAACAGTGAAAGACAGAATCCCAAAGAAAATTCCAGAAAATCACATCATATGAATTTATAAAAATTGATAACCATCTGATGAGGAAAAACAAGTATATGACCCCCTACCAAACAGCAAGTATTCTGGCTCCTACAAGCCAGTTAGTCTTTCTTTAAGACACAGCCCCAATCCCAACCAATTATCTACATCAAATACACCTCGCCTCACCTCGTTACCTGTATAAAAGACACCTGTCAACACCCAAACAACCAGCATCCAACATCACCACCATGGGCAAGACCAAAGAGCTTTCTACGAACGTCAGGGACAAGATTGTTGATCTGCACAAGGCTGGGATGGGCTACAAGAGAATCGGAAAGCAACTTG
>NC_060157.1:14857324-14864276 GCF_021292245.1 Micropterus dolomieu
GGAGGGAGCTTAAAATTCGAGTTGCCAGGCGACAACCTCGGAACCTGAATGATTTGGAGGCTGTCTGCAGGGAGGAGTGGGCCAACATCCCTGCCGAAATGTGCACAAACCTTGTCACCAACTATAAAAACCGTTTGACATCTGTGCTGGCCAATAATGGCTTTTCTACAAAATATTAACATGCTGTTTGTCCAGGGGGTCAAATACTTGTTTTTCCTCATCAGATGGTTATCAATTTTAATAAATTCATATGATGTGATTTTCTGGAATTTTCTTTGGGATTCTGTCTTTCACTGTTAGACTGTACATATGATTAAAATTATAGATCGTTGCATTCTTTGTAAGTGGGCAAACCTGCAAAATCAGCAAGGGGTCAAATACTTATTTCCCCCACTGTATTATTCATAGAATATGTCAGTTGTATTTTGCTCTCTTTCTGCCATTCTAAAGATTTATGAAAATGTAAAGATATGAGCAAAACACTATTTATTTCTCCTTCTGACTGCAGTCATTGTTATTCACCTGGGAGCATTGTGCTTACTACAGATTGTCTACTGCATACAGGAGATAATGCTTCTGAAGAATAACAGTTACGTACAAATGGAATAACAAGCATGCAGAGATCAATTATGGGTTTTGATTTAGGAGGATCCAAGCCATCTGGATGAGTGATGCCTTTTGGAAATGGATGGGATGATCTGCATTACAAAATTTAATCACAGACACTGTCTTGGCTGAATGTGGCAGAGAAATTATATATAAGAAAAATAATCATAGTTGAGAATTTTTGTCAAAATTTGTGCCATTATCATGAAAGTTGGGAAGGTAGAATTTTACATGTTTTATCAGTGTTGTTGTTATGTGGTCTGTGTGTGTGTGTTTTGATGTTTTAATGAACTACTGAATGGACAATATCATGGACGCTTGGACACACTCTGTTCTCTTATAGATCAATTTCGACCACACAGTGTGGAAGATCCACTGGCGCTGTGCCATAGATGGGGACCTCTAGTTGATAACATTAAACAGGGCCAATTAGGCAATACTATATTTGCTGCCCACATTAACTTTTACATAAACATAATGAGAAAACAATTCTGTTATGTATATCTTCAAATTGTTCATGCCATCACAAAATGTGCATACTAAAAAACTGCCAATACATTTTATTTTCTCCCTGCAATTTTAAGGTGAGACAAGGCTGGCATCGTTTTTTCATGCACTGATCAATTTTGAGATTTTGGGCTACTTAGCTTCGTTAACATGTCTTCTTTCTGACAAATGCAAAAAGAGAAATCCACATTTAGTAATTTATTTTACTGCAGTTTGTCTGGGTGCGTCTGTAGATTTCTCCTAAAAGTTAGAATTCCAACGTTATATCTCCTCCCGCTGTCGCTATCTGCACCATATGATCCCTGGTGCCTTGGAAAGCTCTCTCTCTCCTGCACGATGTTGTCTTATCCAAATTTGTTTATTTCCTTTGAACCAGCAACCAATAGTGAAAGTACAGAGGCGGATTTAAGCTAGGCATTAACACGCACAAATATGACAATCCTTAATATAATAAAAAGTTTATAAAATATCTTTAATAATTATTATAATGCATGAATTGAATTAGTTAAATGAGCAGAAACAAATTACTGCATGAGTTATTATTTTTCATTATTCTTAGGACAATATTGGTGTTTTCCCTCTGTTTGTTGTTCATGAAGCAGTATACTTAAATATAATTTGTTTAGTCTGGATTTCTCGTGCTGTTGAAGGTCAATGGTGAGCAATGTGTTGCTGTGAAACATGGTTTATGATAAGTTAGTTATGTTACAAAAACAATCTACACAAATCATTTTTCAATAGGCCCAATTATTAAGTCAGCAAAGGCCACTTAACACTACAGTTCCCAACCTCTAAATTAAAATGTGGGTATTTTATGTTTTTTGACTTAACTGCTGCTCTCTGTCATTAAAATATCTTCCATAAACACAGATGAGGGGGATTGGAAAATAAGAAGGCTTTTGGTATGAAAGAAAATCAGTCTGACAGTGATGGTGGTTGGTCTCTAGTCTTTAAGGGAAACACTCTTGGAGACTCAAGGGATCAGGGTATGTGTATATATAATCTGTCTCCCAGCGGTGTTCAGGAAAAACACATTCTCAGTTGTATCCTCTCAATGACTTTGCATTTCACAAGGGTATTCAATGATAAGTGTCTGCAGGATGGACGTTTTCAGTATCTGAATGTTGTCCCATTCGTCTTATGGGTCAGTCATTTCAATCCTGTGCTTCTGACAGTTTCAGTTATAGGATTTCTCTCATCCTTCACTTGTCCTCGCTTATTTGTTCCAGCCTCCCATTCTTTTACAAGTCTCTGCCTCTTTGCTCTCCTTGACAATTTTGCCATCTCTTTCTCTTTGTACTGTATGTGTGTTTCTGTATATATTTGTGTGTGTAGACTGTAACTTCAATTAGTATGACGGCGAAGCTTAAGTTGCCCTTGACAATGATTAGCCCCAATTTCTCCATTCAGCTACAGGCAGTCACTTTATGACTTTCCCCCCTCTCAAACTGATGGGGGTGAGCCAGGGTTTATCCCTTTTACCCTGCCTCTCTCTAGTTTTCAGTATCTCTCTCTTGACTTCGTCCTCTCAGATGATGTCCCTTGTACCCCTGACACTGCTCAGAGGACATCATAGTAGGGAAAGGGGAAGTGGGAAATAAGTTAGACAGGCAGGCAGACACAGTATCTGAAAGCACAGAATAAGTCTGTCTCTTTTTGACAGATACTTCTTTAACATTCTGCAAAATCACTGCTGATGCAGTATTTTTGTATTTCAAACATACTAAAAATACTTTTCCTAGGTACCATGAAATCACTTTGCAAACCTTCTGTCTATCTGTCAGTTTGATCTATCCATGACTCAGTTGATTAAAGGTTCAGTGTGTAAGTTTTAGTGGCATCTAGTGTTGAAGGTTGCGAACTGCACCGTTTGTCTGTTTGGGCTACTGTCAAAACATGGTGGCGCAACATGGTGATGTCCATGTAAGATGGACAGAACATTTCTGTCAATAGATCCTCATAAATATTACACACTGAACCTTTAAATGGACAATGTTTAAGAGCAGCAACTTATCTCTAATGAGTCATGAGATAAATCTGATATATACAGCCAGTTAACATCAAATATTCACATATGCCTGTGATCACCCAGATGAAGTTTAGTTTTAAAGTAACCAACAGATTAATGGTTAACAATTTGCTAAACTCTAAAACACAATTTTATTTTCATGCACAGCCGATGAAAACTTAACATAGGCTGGAATTAGCAAGGTACTATTAAGTGTGAGGGTCAAATAGTCAAAAGAAAATTTGGGTCAAATAGTTAAAGTAATAATTGGAACATTACATAAATTGGTAAACGATTAAGCCTAGGCTAGTAAAACCCACATCAAAACTTAAGGATTTAGTGGCATCTAGCAGTGAGGTTGCGAATTGCAACCAACTGTCCAGTCTACCACTGCCCCCTAAACTTTTCAAAGAGTGTAGGACTTCTGAGACAGCAGAGAGTAGCCAGTCAAGAAATTAGGTTTCTTTGAGTAGATATATTAAGAAATGACATTTACTTAATTATTCAGTAAAACCATATGTTATTGCGACTTCTCCACTGACAGATAACATGGAAAATGTTAGCCAAGAGTGTGAAACACTGTCACTGTTTCTGCACCACAGTCCATTATAAACCACATAATAGATTAAGTTTATACAAACATTGACAAAGAAAACAAATTACTTCTCTCTGTGATTATGGATCTAGCCAAAACTGCCATAATAATCTGTGGCCAGATTATGGTGCTTTGATAGCGGGAAAAAAATAATTAAATATATTGTGAGCATGTAAAACAGTCGCTTCTTTTTCTCCCAACATGGGATCAAACTCACAACCTTCTTGGTGAGAGTCTTGCCCTTTGCCAACTGAGCAAACCAAACACCTAAACATGCAGTGTAAATATTATGTCTTATATTCTCACCCACCATCTAATGGGTGGTCCCATGTAAAACTTGACAAAAGCTGACACCTGCTGTACATTATTACTTCTTCTTCTATGAACGTCTACACTGCCAGAAATCTACAAAAAAGAAGAAGATGCGCTCTGTAGCGTTGTTTGTCCATTTTGGGCTACTGTAGAAACATAACGGCACAACATGGCGACGTCCGTGTAAGGGGGACCTGCAGTGTATGTAGAGAGAAAAAAATAAAATAAAAAGTGTAGCTTGAAATGATTGAAGTGTAGCCTCAACCAATTTTGTAATAAACACTCAACACCTCTTAACAAATGAACAGCTTTTCACCCTCTTAACAAATGAACAGCTTTCTCTTGTTCAGTGAAAAATGTGAGCTCTGGCTAGGATTGGGGATATGTGAGATATTCTGGTTTTGAACTGCCCATGGGAAGAATGTACATGTAAGAATCTGTACATTCTTGATTAAAAGCCATGTGAAGTCGCTTTAATCTTTCGTCTCCTTTCTCCCTGTGTGTATCTCTTTCACAGACTCGACTCGCAATGAATCAACATCACATGAGACGATTGGAACACATGCAATTGGTCTGTGAGTTTCCTGGGCCGCTAAACCAGTACAGTAAATGCTAGAAAAGTTGCGCGGTTTAAAATAGAAATTCTCCGTCACAAGGTAGTAATTCTCAATAATAAATCGTCTGTAGGTCCGGGTCCGGAGAGGACAGCGGCTGAGTCCGGATCAGGGCCTCAGTCCTCTAATTAGTGACCTCTGCTGTAGGCCTTTAATTTTATTTAGTGGTACAGTGGTGTTTATGTTGTTCTTGCATATGGTATCTTCATAATATTGACAATTTAATTACTACTTGTGTAAGCAATGTATTCTTTGTATAAAACATGTGTTTCCTTCACTTGAGGAACTTATCTGTGTACTTATTGTCTGCTGACCCCTCAGGGCTCAATAAAGCATCTCCATGTTCCATCCGTTCGCTCCACAGTCATCAGACCTCAACCCCACTGGATATCTGTGGGAATATTCGAAAAGGGATGCAGAGTAGGGCACAACGTCACCTACTTCCAAGAGGTCAAAACAACACCTATGGTAAACAGAGAAACTTGTTTGAGGCTTGTAGCGTTCATTGGGGTCATATGATGACAACAATTGAAATGGTCACACACCTATGGAGCAACTAGGGGTTAAGTGTCTTGCTCAGCAACACAACGGTAAATGCGTCATGGTGGGACTTGAACCTGTGTCTCCCACACTAAAGGCATGTGTCTTATCCACTGCAGCACCAGCAGTTCATGTGAAGCATCTCAAGACAATACACCTTCTGGGACTCTGTTGAAAAGGGCTGCAATAATGTATATTCTCACTTGCACGCATCTTTGTGATTGATGCTAGCTGTGAGTGCGGCAAGTCCTGCCCTACTGTGCTGTGACTGGCTAGTATTCGTTGACACTACTGATAAAAAAACAAATATTAATGTTTGAAACCTTTATCTACAGCTGGAGTTCAAAAAGAGAGACAGCCAAATTTCATATTCATAAATGTAAATTTACAGATAAGAAGCCTTGCTTTTTGCCTTTATGAAAGAGTTCATACAAGACATTTTCATATAATTCAACAGTCTCTAAAGCAAAAAGCAATTAAAACTGTAACAGCTTTTATTGCATTTCATATTTTATATAGTGTAAGTACTCAAAACTTCACTATTCAGCGGTGGCAACAGAGGTGGGCTGTGTGGATATCCTTGTCCCAGGATGCACGGTTAGTGGTCTGCCGAAGAGCTAGCATCCAAACATAAGGAGCAAACGCCCAAACACCAAGCATCCAATCATAAGGACGTGTGCAAGTGACGAGTACTAGCCAGTCAAAGCACAGAAGGGCAGGCCTTGTTGAAACTGGCAGGAAAAAAATAACGCCCAAACAATGCAGGAAGTCAGCCATTTTGAATTCAATGGTCATTTTTGCCGATTTACACGATCATACTTTAACAAACTCCTACAAAATGAATCCAATCGAAATCAAATTTTTGCTATGCAATCTAAAGGCATTGACGATGAACAGTTGTGCTATTTGTGAGTTTTCGTCTAATAGTGTGTCGTTAGCTTGGCGTTGAAAATCAATGATTCGCTAGGAACAGAAAGTTGTTCCCTTCAGGCCCATCCAATGCTGCTTGAAGCTTTTTCAAACTCTGTTTTCATTTCATTCAAACATTTTTAATGTTAAATGATAAACGATGAAATAAAGTAACTTTTTCTAGATGACTTTTAGACTCCACCATAATAAATGCATGTATAACTTATGAAACCCCCCAACATGTAAACACACGCATGAGTGCTTATACCCACATGTGCAAAGTAAGTACTTGCAAAATCACTGCTGATGCTGTCGGTTGAAATCCCCAATCTCCCAAACGAAAATCTGGGGGTGTGGTTTTAGAAAGAAGTGAGGTTACCATCAGTAAATGGCTTCTCATCTCTGCTCAATGCTACTGGCTCAAGGCTACATTAGCCGCTACTTGCATAACACAGCAGAAACCCTAACCCTGTTGGTGGCATTGTGGGCAAGGAATACATAAAAATGTTTTTTAAAACAAGATACCAAATACCCTAATTTTAAGGGTATCAAAGAAACAAAGCAGGAAGTAAGTACTTGCATTCACTCACAAACCTGTGCTTACAAGCTGTGCTATATACACTGAGGCCACATACAATTCTAAGTCGAGTCCACACAGAGTAACATTTAAATTATTTCCTCACCTCTGGTTCCCTTTGAAGATAATCTCCTGAGTTCATGGTAATAGGGATTTATCCACAAGCAGCTCCACTCTTATCCCCAAGTGATTTAACATGTCTCTTCCCTTTGTTGGCTGCCTTTAATCTGTAAGTGCATGAAGTCATTGAGTAAATAGAAAGGCTATGAATAAATTTTCATGTT